>NW_026562583.1:142500-176409 GCF_027474105.1 Poeciliopsis prolifica | reverse complement strand
AAAAAGACTGGGAAAAAAAAAAGGAAACTGGAAACAAACTGGGAATAGACTGGGAACAAACTGGGAACAGAAGGGAACAAACTGGGAACCTGGGAGACTGGGACAGGACTGGGAACAGACTGGGAAACAAACTGGGAACTGACTGGAAACAACTGGAACAGACTGGGAACAAACTGGGAACAGACTGGGAACAAACTGGAACAGACTGGGATCTGACTGGGAAGAAACTGGGAACAGACTGGGGGACGGACTGGGAAGAAACTGGGAACAGACTGGGGAACAAACTGGGAACAGACTGGGGGCGGACTGGGAACAGACTGGGGGACGGACTGGGAACAGACTGGGGAACAAACTGGGAACAGACTGGGAAACAAACTGGGAAGACTGGGAACAAACTGGGAACAGACTGGAACTGACTGGGAACAAACTGGGAACAGACTGGGGACGGACTGGGAAGAAACTGGGAACAGACTGGGAACAGACTGGGGAACAATCTGGAACAGACTGGGGGCGGACTGGGAAACAAACTGGGAACAGATTGGGAAACAAACTGGGAAAGACTGGGAACAAACTGGAATAGACTGGGAACAAACTGGGAACAGACTGGGAAGTAAACTGGGAACTGACTGGGAAACAAACTGGGGGACGGACTGGGAAACAAACTGGGAGGGGAAACTGGGAACAGACTGGGGAACAAACTGGGAATAGACTGGGAACAAACTGGGAACAGACTGGAACAAACTGGAACAGACTGGGGGACGGACTGGGAACAGACTGGGAAACAAACTATGAACAGACTGGGAACAAACTGGGAACAGAATGGGGACGGACTGGGAACAGACTGGGAAACAAACTGGGAACAGACTGGAAACAAAAATGGGAACAGACTGGGAAACAAACTGGGAACAGACTGGGAACAAACTGGGAACAGACTGGGGACGGACTGGGAACAGACTGGAAACAACTGGGAACAGACTGGGAACAGACTGGGAAACAAACTGGGAACAAACTGGGAACAGACTGGGAACACACTGGAACAAACTGGAACAGACTGGGAAACAAACTGGGAACAGACTGGGAACAAACTGGGAACAGACTGGGAAACAAAATGGGAACAGACTGGGAAACAAACTGGGAACAGACTGGGAACAGACTGGGAAACAAACTGGGGGACGCACTGGGAAACAAACTGGGAACAGACTGGAAACAAACTGGGAACAGACTGGGAACAAACTGGGAACAGACTGGGAACAAACTGGGAACAGACTGGGAACAGACTGGGGACGGACTGGGAACAGACTGGGAAACAAACTGGGAACAGACTGGGAAACAAACTGGGAACAAACTGGGAACAGACTGGGAAACAAACTGGGAACAGACTGGGAACAGACTGGGAACAAACTGGGAACAAACTGGGAACAGACTGGGAACAACTGGGAACAGACGGGGACGGACTGGGAACAGACTGGGAAGCACACTGGGAACAGACTGGGAAACAAACTGGGGACGCACTGGGAAACAAACTGGGAACAGACTGGGAAACAAACTGGGAACAGACTGGAACAAACTGGATAGACTGGGAACAAACTGGGACAGACTGGGGACGGACTGGGAACAGACTGGGAAACAAACTGGGAACAGACTGGGAACAGACTGGGAAACAAATGGAACAGACTGGGAACAGACTGGGGACGGACTGGGAACAGACTGGGAAACAAACTGGGAACAGACTGGGAACAAACTGGGAACAGACTGGGAACAAACTGGGAACAGACTGGGGGACGGACTGGGAACAGACTGGGAAACAAACTGGGAACAGACTGGGAACAAACTGGGAACAGACTGGGGGACGGACTGGGACAGGACTGGGAAACAAACTGGAACAGACTGGGAAACAAACTGGGAACAGACTGGGAACAAACTGGGAACAGACTGGGAATAGACTGGGAACAAACTGGGAACAGACTGGGGATGGACTGGGAACAGACTGGGAAACAAACTATGAACAGACTGGGAACAGACTGGGAAACAAACTGGGAACAGACTGGGAACAGACTGGGGGACGGACTGGGAACAGACTGGGAAACAAACTGAACAGACTGGGAACAAACTGGGAACAGACTGGGAACAAACTGGGAACAGACTGGGGGATGGACTGGGAACAGACTGGGAAGCAAACTGGGAACAGACTGGGAACAAACTGGGGGACGGACTGGGAACAGACTGGGAAACAAACTGGGAACAGACTGGGGGACGGACTGGGAACAGACTGGGAAACAAACTGGGAACAGACTGGGGGACGGACTGGGAACAGACTGGGAAACAAACTGGGAACAGACTGGGAAACAAACTGGGAACAGACTGGGAAACAAACTGGAACAGACTGGGGGGCGGACTGGGAACAGACTGGGAACAACTGGAACAAACTGGGAACAGACTGGGAACAAACTGGGAACAGACTGGGGGACGGACTGGGAACAGACTGGGAAGAAACTGGGAACAGACTGGGGGACGGACTGGGAACAGACTGGGAAACAAACTGGGAACAGACTGGGAACAAACTGGGAACAGACTGGGGGACGGACTGGGAACAGACTGGGAAACAAAACTGGGAACAGACTGGGAACAGAACTGGGAAACAAACTGGGAACAAACTGGGAACAGGACTGGGAACAGGACTGGGAACAAACTGGGAACTGACTGGGAAACAAACTGGGAACAGACTGGGAACAGACTGGGAAACAAACTGGGGGACGGACTGGGAAACAAACTGGGAACAGACTGGGAAACAAACTGGGAACAGACTGGGAACAAACTGGGAATAGACTGGGAACAAACTGGGAACAGACTGGGGACGGACTGGGAACAGACTGGGAAACAAACTGGGAACAGACTGGGAACAGACTGGGAACAAACTGGGAACAAACTGGGAACAGACTGGGGGGCGGACTGGGAAACAAACTGGGAACAGACTGGGAAACAAACTGGGAACAGACTGGGAACAAACTGGGAACAGACTGGGAACAAACTGGGAACAGACTGGGAAGCAAACTGGGAACTGACTGGGAACAGACTGGGAACAAACTGGGAACAGACTGGGAACAAACTGGGAACAGAATGGGAAGCAAACTGGGGGACGGACTGGGAAACAAACTGGGAACAGACTGGGAAACAAACTGGGAACAGACTGGGAACAAACTGGGAACAGACTGGGAACAAACTGGGAACAGACTGGGAAGTAAACTGGGAACTGACTGGGAAACAAACTGGGGGACGGACTGGGAAACAAACTGGGAACAGACTGGGAAACAAACTGGGAACAGACTGGGAACAAACTGGGAACAGACTGGGAACAAACTGGGAACAGACTGGGAACAAACTGGGAACAGACTGGGGGACGGACTGGGAACAGACTGGGAAACAAACTGGGAACTGACTGGGAACAAACTGGGAACAGACTGGGAAACAAACTGGGAACAGACTGGGAAACAAACTGGGAACAGACTGGGAACTGACTGGGAAGAAACTGGGAACAGACTGGGGGACGGACTGGGAAGAAACTGGGAACAGACTGGGGAACAAACTGGGAACAGACTGGGGGGCGGACTGGGAACAGACTGGGGGACGGACTGGGAACAGACTGGGGAACAAACTGGGAACAGACTGGGAAACAAACTGGGAACAGACTGGGAACAAACTGGGAACAGACTGGGAACAGACTGGGAACAAACTGGGAACAGACTGGGGGACGGACTGGGAAGAAACTGGGAACAGACTGGGAACAGACGGGGAACAAACTGGGAACAGACTGGGGGACGGACTGGGAAACAAACTGGGAACAGACTGGGAAACAACTGGGAACAGACTGGGAACAAACTGGGAACAGACTGGGAACAAACTGGGAACAGACTGGGAAGTAAACTGGGAACTGACTGGGAACAGACTGGGAAACAAACTGGGGGACGGACTGGGAAACAAACTGGGAACAGACTGGGAAACAAACTGGGAACAGACTGGGGAACAAACTGGGAACAGACTGGGAACAAACTGGGAACAGACTGGGAACAAACTGGGAACAGACTGGGGGACGGACTGGGAACAGACTGGGAAACAAACTATGAACAGACTGGGAACAAACTGGGAACAGACTGGGGACGGACTGGGAACAGACTGGGAAACAAACTGGGAACAGACTGGGAAACAAACTGGGAACAGACTGGGAAACAAACTGGGAACAGACTGGGAACAAACTGGGAACAGACTGGGGGACGGACTGGGAACAGACTGGGAAACAAACTGGGAACAGACTGGGAACAGACTGGGAAACAAACTGGGAACAAACTGGGAACAGACTGGGAAACAAACTGGGAACAAACTGGGAACAGACTGGGAAACAAACTGGGAACAGACTGGGAACAAACTGGGAACAGACTGGGAAACAAACTGGGAACAGACTGGGAAACAAACTGGGAACAGACTGGGAACAGACTGGGAAACAAACTGGGGGACGCACTGGGAAACAAACTGGGAACAGACTGGGAAACAAACTGGGAACAGACTGGGAACAAACTGGAATAGACTGGGAACAAACTGGGAACAGACTGGGAACAGACTGGGGACGGACTGGGAACAGACTGGGAAACAAACTGGGAACAGACTGGGAAACAAACTGGGAACAAACTGGGAACAGACTGGGAACAAACTGGGAACAGACTGGGAACAGACTGGGAACAAACTGGGAACAAACTGGGAACAGACTGGGAACAAACTGGGAACAGACGGGGGGACGGACTGGGAACAGACTGGGAAGCAAACTGGGAACAGACTGGGAAACAAACTGGGGGACGCACTGGGAAACAAACTGGGAACAGACTGGGAAACAACTGGGAACAGACTGGGAACAAACTGGGAATAGACTGGGAACAAACTGGGAACAGACTGGGGACGGACTGGGAACAGACTGGGAAACAAACTGGGAACAGACTGGGAACAGACTGGGAAACAAACTGGGAACAGACTGGGAACAGACTGGGGGACGGACTGGGAACAGACTGGGAAACAAACTGGGAACAGACTGGGAACAAACTGGGAACAGACTGGGAACAAACTGGGAACAGACTGGGGACGGACTGGGAACAGACTGGGAAGCAAACTGGGAACAGACTGGGAAACAAACTGGGAACAGACTGGGGGACGGACTGGGAACAGACTGGGAAACAAACTGGGAACAGACTGGGAAACAAACTGGGAACAGACTGGGAACAGACTGGGAACAAACTGGGAACAGACTGGGAACAAACTGGGAACAGACTGGGGACGGACTGGGAACAGACTGGGAAACAAACTGGGAACAGACTGGGAACAGACTGGGAAACAAACTGGGAACAGACTGGGAACAGACTGGGGGACGGACTGGGAACAGACTGGGAAACAAACTGGGAACAGACTGGGAACAAACTGGGAACAGACTGGGAACAAACTGGGAACAGACTGGGGGATGGACTGGGAACAGACTGGGAAGCAAACTGGAACAGACTGGGAACAAACTGGGGGACGGACTGGGAACAGACTGGGAAACAAACTGGGAACAGACTGGGGGACGGACTGGGAACAGACTGGGAAACAAACTGGAAACAGACTGGAAACAAACTGGGAACAGACTGGGAAACAAACTGGGAACAGACTGGGGGACGGACTGGGAACAGACTGGGAACAAACTGGGAACAAACTGGGAACAGACTGGGAACAAACTGGGAACAGACTGGGGGACGGACTGGGAACAGACTGGGAAGAAACTGGGAACAGACTGGGGGACGGACTGGGAACAGACTGGGAAACAAACTGGGAACAGACTGGGAACAAACTGGGAACAGACTGGGGGACGGACTGGGAACAGACTGGGAAACAAACTGGGAACAGACTGGGAACAGACTGGGAAACAAACTGGGAACAAACTGGGAACAGACTGGGAAACAAACTGGGAACAGACTGGGAACAAACTGGGAACTGACTGGGAAACAAACTGGGAACAGACTGGGAACAGACTGGGAAACAAACTGGGGGACGGACTGGGAAACAAACTGGGAACAGACTGGGAAACAAACTGGGAACAGACTGGGAACAAACTGGGAACAGACTGGGAACAAACTGGGAACAGACTGGGGACGGACTGGGAACAGACTGGGAAACAAACTGGGAACAGACTGGGAACAGACTGGGAACAAACTGGGAACAAACTGGGAACAGACTGGGAACAAACTGGGAACAGACTGGGAACAAACTGGGAACAGACTGGGGGACGGACTGGGAACAGACTGGGAAACAAACTGGGAACAGACTGGGAACAAACTGGGAAACAGACTGGGGGACGGACTGGGAACAGACTGGGAAACAAACTGGGAACAGACTGGGAACAGACTGGGGGACGGACTGGGAACAGACTGGGAAACAAACTGGGAACAGACTGGGGGACGGACTGGGAACAGACTGGGAAACAAACTGGGAACAGACTGGGAAACAAACTGGGAACAGACTGGGAAACAAACTGGGAACAGACTGGGGGGCGGACTGGGAACAGACTGGGAACAAACTGGGAACAAACTGGGAACAGACTGGGAACAAACTGGGAACAGACTGGGGGACGGACTGGGAACAGACTGGGAAGAAACTGGGAACAGACTGGGAACAGACTGGGGGACGGACTGGGAACAGACTGGGAACGGACTGGGAAACAAACTGGGAACAGACTGGGAACTGACTGGGAAGAAACTGGGAACAGACTGGAAACAAACTGGGAACAGACTGGGAAGAAACTGGGAACAGACTGGGAAACAAACTGGGAACAGACTGGGGGACGGACTGGGAACAGACTGGGAACGGACTGGGAAACAAACTGGGAACAAACTGGGAACAGACTGGGAACAGACTGGGAAACAAACTGGGAACAGACTGGGAAGAAACTGGGAACAGACTGGGGGACGGACTGGGAACAGACTGGGAACGGACTGGGAAACAAACTGGGAACAGACTGGGAACTGACTGGGAAGAAACTGGGAACAGACTGGGGAACAAACTGGGAACAGACTGGGGGACGGACTGGGAACAGACTGGGAACAGACTGGGGGACGGACTGGGAAGAAACTGGGAACAGACTGGGGAACAAACTGGGAACAGACTGGGGGACGGACTGGGAAGAAACTGGGAACAGACTGGGGAACAAACTGGGAACAGACTGGGGGACGGACTGGGAACAGACTGGGAAACAAACTGGGAACAGACTGGGAACTGACTGGGAAGAAACTGGGAACAGACTGGGAACAGACTGGGAAGAAACTGGGAACAGACTGGGGGACGGTGGGACGTCCAACAACTGAAGGATTCTGGTTTGGTTATTAATAACTGCTGAGGGAAAGTATGAACCAATAATTTAGATGAAAATGGCCGAGATATGTGATCACTAGGATGATGATAATAACTGCGAGGCGGTTCAGTCTTATTAATTATCTGTAAATGTTTCCCAACGAGGTTGAGATATTAAAATAATACAAAGTGAATAAACACAAAGCTTTCCAATATACAAGAATCAATACACAATTTATTTACTCTAAATAATAAAATGTATTGGAGAAAAGTTTGAATTAAGTTCAGAACTTAATATAAATCATTTTTGACATAAACAGAAAGTAACAATTTGAAGAATTGATTCTTATTCTGTTTATCAATAATTGAAGTCGTCAACAGTTCAATAATTTGGATTAAAGTATTTCATGTTTTCTGTTTAAATGTTTTCAGTTCAAGACGATAATATAAATAATCTATGAGCGTCTGCGGTTCACTGAGGCAGGACAAGCTGTAAGTAGTCTTAGCCACAGTTAGCTTAGCCACAGTTAGCTTTAAGAAGAGAGCACATTAGAACATTTTAGAGCTGTTTTATGTCACTGAGTGGCCAGAAAGGCAAAGACAAAACAGATTAGAGAGTAAAACCAGTCTGATGTGGAGCAGAGCCAGAGGAGGTCTGGATTACCAGGACATTACACCCAATAATCCAGATTAACAGCAATCAGCTGCAGCTCTGATGGAACTTCCTGTGAGTCAGTGAGAGCCAATCAGGAGGCTCGACAGGGTGAGGGGATGCTGGTCCCATCCCAGGTTCCTCCTGACGTCTTGAACAGGTGAAGGCACCTGTTGGAGTCCAACCTCTGCTTCTGGCTGAATGATTGATTACTAATGTCTGAGCACTGATTGGCTGATTAATGAGCTTCTCTTCCAGGTGTCTTTCCTGAACTAAACCGCTTCCTGTTGACCTGAAAGGCTCCTGGTTCTGCTGAAGGAGGTTCTGCTTTGTCGCAGAGGGTTTTGGTTCCGCAGGTTGAACTGAGCCGTTTCTCCTTCAGGACAGCCTGAGTCCCACGCTGATGTCTCTGCTTCAGCAGGTTTCTCTGTCTCTGTCCCGTCTCTGCATGCCTTCCTGGACCAACAGCCGCCATAATCGCCACCCAGCTCACCACGCCGTACGTTGGCGTGGCGCCAGCGGCGGGTGACAAGCAGCTGACAGGTCAGAGGAACACACTGTTCCACGTTCTCCACACGTCTCTGGTTCCACTCAGTCTTATGTTCTCCAAGTATCTCAGATCCATGGGTCCGGTTCCCCCAGTGTCAGACAGCAGAGGGAGCCCCCGGGCCCCGTAAAGTCCCCAACCAGAACCCAACAGGTTCTAACAGAACTGCAGCATCACAGGTTCAAACAGAACCGCAGCATCACAGGTTCTAACAGAACTGCAGCATCGCAGGTTCTAACAGGTTCCAACAGAACCGCAGCATCACAGGTTCTAACAGAACCGCAGCATCGCAGGTTCTAACAGGTTCCAACAGATTCCAACAGAACCGCAGCATCACAGATTCCAACAGAACCGCAGTATCACAGGTTCTAACAGAACCGCAGCATCGCAGGTTCTAACAGAACCGCAGCATCGCAGGTTCTAACAGGTTCCAACAGATTCCAACAGAACCGCAGCATCGCAGGTTCTAACAGAACCGCAGCATCACAGGTTCTAACAGAACCGCAGCATCACAGGTTCTAACAGAACCGCAGCATCGCAGGTTCTAACAGAACCGCAGCATCACAGGTTCTAACAGAACCGCAGCATCGCAGGTTCTAACAGAACCGCAGCATCGCAGGTTCTAACAGGTTCCAACAGATTCCAACAGAACCGCAGCATCACAGGTTCTAACAGAACCGCAGCATCGCAGGTTCTAACAGGTTCCAACAGAACCGCAGCATCGCAGGTTCTAACAGAACCGCAGCATCACAGGTTCTAACAGAACCGCAGCATCGCAGGTTCTAACAGAACCGCAGCATCGCAGGTTCTAACAGGTTCCAACAGATTCCAACAGAACCGCAGCATCGCAGGTTCTAACAGAACCACAGTATCACAGGTTCTAACAGAACCGCAGCATCGCAGGTTCTAACAGAACCGCAGCATCGCAGGTTCTAACAGGTTCCAACAGATTCCAACAGAACCGCAGCATCGCAGGTTCTAACAGAACCGCAGTATCACAGGTTCTAACAGAACCGCAGCATCGCAGGTTCTAACAGAACCGCAGCATCGCAGGTTCTAACAGAACCACAGTATCACAGGTTCTAACAGAACCGCAGCATCACAGGTTCCAACAGAACCGCAGCATCGCAGGTTCTAACAGAACCACAGTATCACAGGTTCTAACAGAACCGCAGCATCGCAGGTTCTAACAGAACCGCAGCATCGCAGGTTCTAACAGAACCACAGTATCACAGGTTCTAACAGAACCGCAGCATCGCAGGTTCCAACAGAACCGCAGCATCGCAGGTTCTAACAGAACCACAGTATCACAGGTTCTAACAGAACCGCAGCATCGCAGGTTCTAACAGAACCGCAGCATCGCAGGTTCTAACAGGTATGAATTGTGTGTGTTATTGTGTGTGTTACCGTGTGTGTTTCTCTGTGTGTGTGTGATGGTTCTCCAGCGGTGGAACCTCTCCACCAATTAACATGGTTGATCATTATTAACCTGCTGGTTAGTGGCTGCAGCATCAGCTCAAAGTGTTTACTGTCTGAAAGGCTTTAAGTTAAACTTCTGTCAAAGTTGGTTCATTATTTTATTTCATTGGTTAATCAATTGATTAGTTATTCACTTGTTAGTTGGTTATTTGGTTAGTTGATGCTAATAAATGTTGATATTTTTGTAAATGTGATCTCAGTTGTAGAACGTGTTGAATAATTTCCAATAATTTAATCTGTAAGGGAAATGAGTTTCTGTTAGTTAAGGTCATGCTAAGTGAAGCTAATTGTATAGCTGGTTATAGCTGGTTGAATGGTTGACTTTTAGTTGGAGCTTTTAACTTGACTTGCAATGTGTTGTTGAGGCATCAACTTTAAACCATTTTCCCATCATCCTCTTGGTCTGAGGTGTTCACAGAAACTCGTCTTTTCAAAAGTTAATGAAACATTTCACGACACGCCCCCTGCAGGTCACACACTACACTCCACCCTCTTCAGCCAATCCTGTAGTTTGGTAGCAGTGATGTGATTATCTACCAGCTGAGAAACGTTTCATTCCAAAGTTGATTAAAGATGTAAACAAAGGAAAACCCGTCCATCCAACCGACCCAGAGCAGAACGAAGAACCTGCAGAACCGAGCATTTCCCCATCGCAGTGATGTGATGAGAAAAAATCAGATTCACAAAAATGATGACCTTGTTTAGCAGTTCTACAGTAAATTTATCGTCACAACCAAGAAAACATTTTAGACAATAGAGAAACGTGAACAGACAGAAAAATTGAACCCAAAATAAATAGAAAGGCGTCTGCGCAGCAGCCCAGGAGAGGATACATGTAGACTTTCTGCACTCCAAGTTACTCAAAGTGCAGAAACGTATTTTTCAGTCGTTTAGGAATGAACTAGTTGAAGCCAGTAAACCCTAGTCACTTTTCAGGAACTGCAACCAGGAAGCCAGAACCAGAGCAGGAGAAACAGACGGACCACACGGTGAAGATCGCCGGGTCCATCGCTGGCATCCTCCTCTTCATCATCATCTTCCTGGGAGTCATCCTCCTGATGAAGAAAAGGTCAGAGTCCAACTCACACACAGACAATCTTCAACATGGTTTCTAGGTTTGGAGTCTGGTGTCATCAGCGGCTCTGAATAATAACAAAGTACCAGTTTGATTCTGTAGAAACAAGCAAGTCTTTAGATGTGGGAACCACAGGAACTGCCTTCACTTTAGCAGCAATGCTACAATGCTAACTGCTTTCACATTGAAATCCACTACTGAGGACCACTGTGATCGGAAGGTTGTAGGTTTGATTCCAGCTTCCTCCTGCCACATGTCGATGTGCCTCTGGGCAAGGCACTTAACCCCAAATTGCCTATCGATCTGCGTATCGGTGAATGAATGTGTGTTTGTGAGTGTGAACGGATGAATGTGACTCTAGTGTAAAGTGCTTTGAGTGGCCAAAATGACAGAACCCTCTAGTTACAGAACCGCCCACTGACAGAACCCTCTAGTTACAGAACCGCCCACTGACAGAACCCTCTAGTTACAGAACCGCCCCCCCACTGACAGAACCCTCTAGTTACAGAACCGCCCACTGACAGAACCCTCTAGTTACAGAACCGCTCACTGACAGAACCTTCTAGTTACAGAACCGCCCCCCCACTGACAGAACCCTCTAGTTACAGAACCGCCCCCCCACTGACAGAACCCTCTAGTTACAGAACCGCCCACTGACAGAACCCTCTAGTTACAGAACCGCTCACTGACAGAACCCTCTAGTTACAGAACCGCTCACTGACAGAACCCTCTAGTTACAGAACCGCCCCCCACTGACAGAACCCTCTAGTTACAGAACCGCCCACTGACAGAACCCTCTAGTTACAGAACCGCCCCCCCACTGACAGAACCCTCTAGTTACAGAACCGCCCACTGACAGAACCCTCTAGTTACAGAACCGCCCACTGACAGAACCCTCTAGTTACAGAACCGCCCACTGACAGAACCCTCTAGTTACAGAACCGCTCACTGACAGAACCTTCTAGTTACAGAACCGCCCACTGACAGAACCCTCTAGTTACAGAACCGCCCACTGACAGAACCCTCTAGTTACAGAACCGCCCACTGACAGAACCCTCTAGTTACAGAACCGCCCACTGACAGAACCCTCTAGTTACAGAACCGCCCCCCCACTGACAGAACCCCCCTTTGCAGACAGTGAGGAAGAGGAGGAATAATGAAGCAGATTGCACTAATCACCATTAAATTGTATCTCGACTGACTTTAGTCTCCAACATCAAACACACAGCCCCGCTGGGACACACACACAGAAAAGCGTCAGTTTTTTGAGGACGTTGGAGATTAGAGAGAAATTTAGATGAAAGAACGTTTTGTTTTTTTTTCTCGGTCTCCTGAAGCTGAATGGCTGCAGGCTAGAAATGCGCGCGCGCGCGTGTGTGTGTGTGTGTGTGTGTGTGTGTGTGTGTGTGTGTGTGGGTGTGTGTGTGTGTGTGTGTGTGTGTGTGTGTGTGTGTGTGTGTGTGTGTGTGGGTGTGTGTGTGTGTGTGTGTGTGAGTGTTTGGGTACAATGTGAGTCTGGTCCACCTGTCAGGTCTATCAGATCTGTGTTCCTGATGCTACAGAGACGCAGAAACGAGGGGCGCTTGTTCGGTCTAATGAGGTTTTTAATGTTGACAGGGTGCATTTGATTTCATTCCACTCTGTGACCAAACGGAGGTTAGACTCATTACTGCGGGAGGCTGCATGCTGCAGGGCGAGGAGACTCTCCTGACATGAAAAACATCCGGCCCTCGTTAGCGGACTCTGTTGTCGATGGCGAGCTTTTGGAAACGGCCTTTTGTCTCCTTCACACAGCTGCAGATTTATCTGAGAGTGCCTGTTTCAATAAATCAGCAACTAGCAAACAAGCATCACAGATAAGTGGAGAAAATGATGACAGGAAGAGTCTGAGGCATGCTCTGCAGGCACAGAGCTGATGTTTACTCTTGAAATCTTTCCATTTGGGGTGTTTGGAGAAATGATGTGTTCAGAAAAAACAAAGCTTCATAAACCAGATGATTACATGTCAGGGATATTGCTAACAGAGATCGCTAACAAAGATATCGCTAACAGAGATGCTAACAGGGATATTGTTATCGGAAATATTGCTAACGACGATATCTCTAACAGAAATCGCTGACAGGAATATCGCTATCGGAGATATTGCTAACAGAGATATTGCTAACAGAGATCTCTTAGATTATTACTTTTAGATCTGAGCGCTGCATTTGACACTGTTGATCATCAGATTCTTTTAAACAGATTAAAACATTGTGTTGGCCTGAGAGGCCCAGTATTTGAATGGTTCAAATCTTTTTTAGAAAACAGAACTTTCACAGTTCATCTTGACCACTGCTATTCTGGGGCCAAACCTTTAAAGTACGGCGTCCCCCAAGGCTCAATTTTAGGTCCCATTTTGTTCATTTTATATTTATTACCTCTAGGTCAGATTTTTCATAAATTTAACGTTTCCTTTCATTGCTTTGCAGATGACGTCCAGATTTATATGCCCCTTAAACTAAAAAATGGAAATAATGAATCTCTTCAGCTATTGACAGATTGTTTGGCTGAAGTTAAATCTTGGATGGGAAAAAACTTTCTTCACCTAAATCAAAGAAAAACTCAAGTTATTATTTGGCCAAAGTCTTTACACTACAAAACCAGATCAGATTCTGGGTTCTTTAGCTCAATTTTGTGAGACCTCAGTTAGGAATCTTGGCTTTACTTTTGATAGCTGTTTAAAGCTCGATAAACAAGTTAGTTCTGTCGTTAAATCGAGTTTTTATCACCTATGGATTTGAGCAAAAATCAAATCTTATTTTTGTTTTAAGGACTTTGAAGGACTGATCCATGTCTTCATTACCACTCGTCTGGATTATTGTAATTCTTTATATAGTGGCATGGTTAAATCACAGATTGATCCAGAATGCAGCGGCACGGCTTCTTACAGGAACCAGGAAGCATGACCATATAAGGCCTAAGCTGGTCAATTTACACTGGCTGCCTGTTATGTATAGAATAGATTTTAAGATTCTTTTATTAACTTATGAAGTTTTAAATGGGTTAGCTCCCCCTTATCTTCAGGACCTTTTAAAATGTCTGTCAGGTTCTGTGTTTTTCTGTGTTTTAATTCTGAGTTTCTGTGTCCTGAGTCTCCTCGTTGTCCTGTCTTCAACTTGATTGTTCCCAGGTGTGTCTTGTTCTCCTGATTACCCTCAGTGTATTTAGTCCCTCCTGTGTCCTTTGTTCCTCGTCGGGTCCTTGTCGTACATTTGTTGTCAGCCAGATTGTCGTTGTTGTTTTCTGTGCCGCCCTTAAGACCAGTTGCTACCGGTGTGAGCCCGGGCTTCTGCTCAGCCGTGCTGCCTGGCCGCGGACTACTGTTTGGACTGTTTTTGTGGATTATTTTTCATTAAATTACTCGCCATTCAACTTACCTGGGTCTCTAGCGTCTGCCTCACCACCTCCACCACCGTTTCATGACAATGTCAGTCTGTGTCCAGAACCCTCAGATCAAACAATCAGCTTTTACTTCCAGTCCCTCGGATCGACTAAGGAAAGGAGATCGGGCTTTTTCTGTTGTTGCTCCTAATTTATGGAACAATTTGCCTTTTCAGATTAGATCTGCTAGCAGCCTGGATCATTTTAAATCGCTTCTCAAAACTCATTTTTATTCGTTGGCTTTTAACTGAAGCAATTTTTGATATTCTGTTTTTATCTATTTGTGTTACTGTCGTTCCTGTGCAGCACTTTGGTGCAGCTTTATACCTGTTTTAAAGTGTTATATAAATAAATTTGACATTGACATAAGAGGGATATCATTAACAGAAATTGCTAACAGGAATATCGCTAACAGCGATGTTGTGAACAGAGATCGCTAACAGTCGAACAGAAATAATGAAGGATCGTTTTCATTTGACTGGAATCACTGCAGGAACTGACAGGCAGTTCTACAGGACGCCTCGGTCTGGTCCCAAACCGGGGCCGCGTTCCTCCACTCCAAGAATTGTAAACGATCGATAACTAAAACTGCAACATCGATGTTGAACTTTATCCAACTGAAAGTTTACAAAGAGTTGAGTAAATTAGCGCTTTAGAATTTACCTGGCAAATTAATTTAGGCGACCCTAAGTATGCTAAATTTCTTCAAAGCTAGCTGTACATCTCTTGTAAAAACTTAGCTCTGCTGTTTGCAGATTAGCAAGACGTGTCATGCTATGGGCTGATTCATGCATCTGTTATGGCCGCATAAACCAGAGGTAGTGCCTGAGGAACAGGAGGGGCCCAGTCAGCATCTTGACTGACTGGGGCCCAACAGAGAATCAGGGAACATCTTGGATGTCCAGTGGAGGAAGGGTTTCAGGTGCTGGAAGGACTGGGAGAACTGGTTGTGATGGAGGACAGAGCCCAGTGGAACTCCTCTGGCTCCAGATGACTAAATCAACGTCAGTTTGTTCCTTCAGCTCCTGGTTTTCTGTTCAGATCCAAGTTAGCTCTGCTTTCAGACTGTTTCCATCTCACACATTAACGCTGACCCCGCCCCCACCACTATCACCAGCCAATCAGCTTCGCGCCCCACACCACCAGCCAATCAATCCTCTGATATTTGAACTCATTTGTTCTTCTGTTGCTTTTTCTTTCAGACATTAATCTTTTTTCCTCTTTCTGTTTTTCTTTTCTTTCCCTCCATTTCATCCCTCTGCTTCGCCCCCACCATTCAGACGAAGAAATTATCACTCCTACACTTACTACCTGTAAGTAACCTGTTTGACCTTTGACCCTAACAACACCTGAGTTTTCCTGCCTGAAACTGTTCCCTACCAGAGACCTGATGTATTTTACAGAAACTATAATTTTCATTAAAATACAAATTAATTAAACTAATAGAGAAATAAATCAGCAGCCAATTAAACAGGTAGATCAATGAAAAACCAATAAAAGCTGAAAAAGTGTTGATCAATAATCAGACTGATCCTGATAATGAATATTTGCTGAGACAGAACTTACAGTGTAGCTGCAGGGGTCAGGGGTCGTTTCCATGGTTCCGTGCTGGATTCTGATGAGAAATCTGGTTCTGAAACAAACTTTGGTTCCATCAGAGGACCAGCGTCCTGATGGATCAGAACCACAGCAGAACCGGATCAGAACCACAGCAGAACCGGATCAGAACCACAGCAGAACCGGATCAGAACCACAGCAGAACCGGATCAGAACCACCAGACTTCTAGTTTAAACAGATCTCTGACTGCTGGTGTCATCTTTCTTTAACTGGACACCAACTCCATGTTTCTCATCACCAACACACCTCCTGCGTGTTTCTCTCGTGTGTGTGTGTGTGTGTGTCTGAGCAATGATCATTTGATCAGAGGGGTTTATTACAAGCAGCTAATTCTATTAACCCTGCATCACTGCACACACACACAGTAACACACACAGTGTCTCCTTCCTTGCAGCTAACAGCTTGTGTTGCCTCTCATTAAATTAGCATAGATTAGCCTTGACATACAGTGTGTGTCCATGTTGAGTTGTTAAATCAATCATCCCCAACACCTTGCTGATGATGTCATGACACACACACCTGAACACACGCGCACACATGAATAGACTGTTTTCAGAAATCAGAGAACAATCCAAAGCTTTTCAGCAGCAGCTTCCTGGAAACCAGAGTTCAGCTCATGATCGGCCTGCCATTCTCTGTGGGGGTCAGAGGTCAGGAGTCAGAGGCTACAGCTCTGCAGAATCTCAGACATGAATACGAAGACGCCTGATGGAGCGGGTCGCTCCATTGCTGCGATACGTCACAGCGTCCACCAACGTTCCCTCTAATTGTTCATGTGTCTGGGCGTACACACAAGCTTCCTGAACACACTGAGGACCACTGTGAGCATCATCAGGCACAAGTATCATAAATCTGGGATCATAGAAAGTTGCATGGCTTATTAAAAAAATCAAATTACATCAGCAATTTTCATTTGTTTGCTTTTAATTTAAGTGATTTGCTCAATTAAAATAATAAAGGAAAGAAAACATTGCTGTTCATGAGATGCATGCTATAAGTAAGAGTCCTGCTTCAGCCAGGGTGAGAAATGAGACATTACACCTTTCAGACATAAATGTTTGTTCATATTAAAACATTCACATTTTGCACAATGAAATGTTTTCTGTAGCTTGTGATGCAGTATAAATTCTTGTAAAATATTTAATGACAGTTTTTTTCATGTCTGCCCTTCTCACTTCTCCAGTGGTTGTTCACTTAGCCCAGGTTGATGGTCAGTCTGCTTCTTGCTTTATGTTGAATTCAGCATATTGACTGTTAACGGCCTCCATAATCTGTGGGTGGAGGAGAATGGCCTCATACTTCTTTGCCAGTGTACAAATGTCTGCTTATCCATAGTCAAAAGTCTGAACTCAACATTTCAATATCAAATGCAGACCATTCCTTTCATTTGATTTGATTCCATTTGGTCTTAGAAGAAGTGCATTTCTTTTTTTTTACTTTGTCTTGGTGAGTGGATGTCCCACTAGACATGATAAGGTGATGGCTTTCACGTTTCTTAACTCTACCGCTCTATTCTCACCTGCACGGCCATATGACCAAGGCACGTAACCCACGTAGCGAAAGTGAACCGTATCGTATCATTGGCTGGATTCCTGTCACTCACTGAGTTCGATCGCAAAGTAGTACGGAAAAAATTTATTGGTCCATAGTCAAAACTGATGTCTGAGCTCAATGTCCACTTTACGTTGGACTTTATTTTATGCGCTACATTTTCTTGTGCGCTGAGAATATGTGAGCAGCGCAGGCGCAGCTTAGAACGTTGGTGTCCACCATATTGAATGTTCCAGTAAGTTAATACAAGGAAATGGACTGAACTTCACAAAGCGCCGATCTACAAAGTATTTTAAATTCCTTCCTGTCACTGACACGTTCTCTCTCACACACTAATATATTTGGTAGTCAAAGAAAGCCCCAGCATTTTGATGTGATTATCGAGCAAAATGTTTTGATTTGATAGACATGATTCTGATCATTAGCTTTTATTTATATTGACATCGATGGACAGTCACATACTTTCACAGTATTTAATTCAAGAACATATTTACATGACTCCATAATTTAATGTACATTTGACATTTCAAGATATGAAGAAAAAATTGAATTTCCTTTTATTTTTAGATTTTCATTGTAAAGATAATAAACTTTGATCAATCAGTCATTGTAAAACACTGACTACATGTTTTTTATTACAGTGTGATATGTCAACTCTGCTATGGACAGCAAAGACAGAAAAAAAATCTAAGAGTAAATTATTGTCGTTAGAAACTGGAGTCTTGGCTTTGTGGGGTGTGTTTGTGGTGTGTTTGTGCCGTTCTTCCACCAAAAGGAGCCAGGAGGTTGCTGCCTGGAGGGCGTGTTTCCTGCACACCTGCATGTAATCGCGTCAACTACTCGAGCGTCAGAGGAGCAGGCAGCCAGTTCTCCAGCCTGGAGCGTTTGCCTGATTCCCTCATGGGACCTTGGGAGTTACCCACAGAGTTGCCCGAATCCCAGTCCGGTGACCAAAGACCACCTCAAAAGATTCCTCTGGTTGTTCATCCATAACTGGCCAATACCCGCTCCTCCATCCTCCAGTCTGCCGATTACCTATTCGCCCTCCAACATACTGCCACCATCTCCCTGCAGTGACCTCCAAAGTCCCCAAATCATCAGAACCTGGACCGGACACCTCTAACCCACACAAGCAACCAAAGCTCCAGTGAACCAAGCAGTCCACCCCGGCAGAACATCCTCATCACACCCACCTCCGAAAACAAAGACGATGCAGCTCCCGTGGTTCCACAGCAAGAAAACTCTCCACACACACGTTCATAAATACTTGTATTTACCTGATTCTCATTCTCCTGTATGTTTTTTGCATGTGGGTCAAGCAAGTTGATCCCAACCTGACAGAACACTCAGGCCAACACGCTGAGCCAGCTGAAGCACTGGGTCAGTTCAGGAGAACCATCGCTGAACAGCACACTCTTATTCAATGCCATGAATCAGCATTAAGAGTTATGGGTAACCAACATAGAGAAACTAACCAGCAATTGTTTGAATTGGCTAACCTTATACAAAGGACCCTTCACCAGCTCCTGATCCCGTTCCGGCTCCTCTTGTCTGCTCCGTGTGTTCAGAAGTCTGTCCACCAATCCTGGAAAAATACTCAGAAGTAAATGGCTGTGGTGGAATCCTCTTACAATGCTCCCTTGCATTCAATCACTCACCTTATAGTTTCTTTTATTATGGTGCTAAGATTTATTGTATAATTTCCTGACAGAAATGACTCTTGAATGGACTGAAGACAGATTTAAAGATCCGTCAGGTTTTAGCTGCACCTTTGATGAATTCCTCACTGAATTCAAGCAGACATTCAGTCAAAAGTCAGACAAGACATTAAATACAAGAAACTTTTTTTATCGTTTTTTTTCTCCAAAGAGTTTTTGTGGCGCTAGTGGCTCGTACTTTCAACAGCAGGCAGACAGGAAAGAGGGCGAGGAGAGGGGGGAAGACATGCGGCAAATGTCGCCGGGGGACGGGAGTCGAACCCACGACGTCCGCGTCGAGGACTGAGGCCTCCAGACGTGGGGCGTGCTGACCCCTCTGCCACCACAGCACACCCTGAATACAGGAAACTTTTTGACAATAAAACAGGGACAGAGATCTGTGGCAGATTTTGCAGTGCATTTCAGCATTCGGGTGGAACGAATCCACTTTAAAGAGCATGTTTTTCCACGCCCTTAACAATTCTCTTAAAGACGAATTAGCACACTGAACCAACTTGTCTCAGTTGCTATTCGAAATAGAGAAAGAAATTAAGACAAAACTATAAGGAGTCCGTCAGTTAAAGTTACCTTCTCTCCTGGTCCATCTTCTTCTCAACTGCCCTCTCCTTCACAGACTCAGTCACATCCTGGATCTATGCAGACCGGTCGTACCCGGTGGTCACTGGAAGAGCGACAGAAAAGAATGAATTCTCTCTTGTGCCTGGATTGTGGATCCTCTGGCCACTTCATCACTTGTCCCCAGCCCACCAGTAGAAAGGAGGAGGCTGGCAGGCCAGTTGAGAAAAGACCAGACTTCTCCTCGACTTCTCCCCGCGACACTATTCAACAACCATTGCCTCAGTCTGTCTGTGTTGCTTGATTCGGATTGCAAACAGTCTCATTGATTCAGCCATTGTATAGCAGATGTCACTCGAAACTATTCAACTCCTGACTCTTCTCTGCATAACCGCCTTGGATGGTAAATCTTTGGCTAAATCACTCACATGACTAAACCGCTACAGTTACTTATTTCCAGCAATCATTGGGAACTGATCTCATTCTACATTTTCCCCACAATTAATTCTTCCTTAGTTCTAAGTTTATGTGGGTTGCAAAAACATAATCCCCACATCAACTGCTCTGAGCTGCACTTCGAATCTTGGTCACACGAATGTCATTCTTCTTGTCTCCGCTCTGCAGTTCCACCAAGTCCACCACCTGCCGTTCATCAGGAGACTGATCCACCTGATTTAAATCTCATCCCCCCGATTATCACTATCTGGCTCCCGTCTTCAGCAAATCAAAGGCTCTCTCACTTCCACCCCGTCGCCCTTACTGCACAATCGACCTTCTGCCTGGCGCTCCATTACCTTCGTGTCGCCTACATAACATTTCATGACCTGAACATGAGGCAATGGAAGAATCAAGGATTCCCTGGCATCACCCATCCTTCCTCTTCTCCCTTAGGGGCGCAGCTCTTTTTTGTGGGAAGAAAGATGGCTCCTTCAGACCTTGTATTGATTATAGAGGTCTAAATTAAATAACCATTAAGAATAAATATCCCTTACCTCTTCTTTCTTCAGCATTAGAAGCTGTTCGTGGTGCAACTGTTTTTTCAAAGCTCGACTTACACAACGCTTACCACCTGCTCCGCATCCGCCAGGGGGATGAGTGGAAAACCACATTCTAAACTCACACAGCTTACTTTGAATACTTGGTCATGCCGTTCGCTCTCTCCAACACTGCAACATTTTTTCAAGCCCTGGTTAATGATGTTCTCCGAGACTTCTTAAACGTTTTCGTTTTCGACGTCTATTTGGATGATATTGTCATCTATTCAAAAATATCACAGGACACAAGAAACATGTCCATCTGGTTCTACAACACCTCCTTGAAAACAAACTCTATGCAAAAGCTGAGAAATGTGAGTTCCATCAGCCATCTGTAACTCCTGGGTTTCATCCTTGAGGATGGACGGGTAAGGCCTACTTCAGAAAAGATACAAGCAGTATTAGATTGGCCGGTTCCTCGGACTTGCAAACAGTTAGAGATTTCTGGTGTTTGCCAATTTTTACCAACGTTTTATACGTGACTACAGCCAAAGAGCACTGCCTCTCACATCTCTGACATCCACCAAAACTCCCTTCAAATGGTCAGCTGAAGCTGACACGGCATTTCTCCATCTCAATTCTCTTTACACTTGCTCCGGTTCTCATCCAACCTGACCCCAACAACTAGCTTATTGTTGAAGTGGACGCTTCAGAAAAGTTCCTCCCTCTGTCCGAGCCCATCTCATCCATTGGATTCACACCGCCAAGTTCTCTGCTTATCCCAGTACAAGACGCACCGTAGCCTTAATTAATCGTCGTTTCTGGTGGCCATCTGTTCACAGGGACGTAAAGGAATACGTACTTACCTTTTCTACCTGTGCTCATAAGTCATCTCATCAACCCCCAGCTGGTCTTCTTCAGCTGGAGATTGAAGAAGACCAGCTTCTCCAACTGTGTGTCCATGAATTCATTGACTGTGTGTGAAGGTCCTCACAGCAAAACGCGTGAAAGTGTGTGATTTTTTTAGACAGTAGGTGTATCAGCAGTAATCCATACACGTTGTCTTTTTAGGCGAAGATACCAAATCGACCCTGGTCACATATCGCAATCGACTTTGTTACTAGATTTCCCGTCTCAAGAGCTATGACCATTATTTTCACAATTATTGACCGTTTTTTCCAAGACCTGCCATCTGATCCCTTTCAGGAAACTCCACAGCCTGTCAAACAGCGCAGCTATTCGTCAAGCATGTTTTCCGGTTACATGGAATCCATCAAGAAATCCTTCCTGACTGATGACCTCAGGTCACATCGCAGGTTTGAAAATATTTCTATTGATCCCTAGAAGCAAAGGTTACATTTGTGTTGCTTAGGTCACTAGTGTGACCTAAGCAACACTCTCAGGGCTGAGAGTCACTCAGCTAACCCTAACCCTAACGGACCAAACCCGTGTTTTAAATCGAGCTTTAAGATAATGTATCAAACCTCAGGCGCAAAATGAAATGTACTACAGAAATATGATAGCATTAAACTCACCTTTGGGTTAGCGTTCGCCTCCATAGTCGCCAGCCTCCGTGATGCTGGTATTTCTCTATGACGTGGCGTCTTGTGATTGGCTGGGTGTTGGAATCTGACGTCCATTGCGCATGTCTGTGACCTGAAGTAACCTTGCCTTTTTAACAGCGAATTTTTAGACGTTGAATTTTTAACAGTGAATTTTTAGACGTTGAATTTTTAACAGTGAATTTTTTATCACTGAATTTTTTTACGTTGAAAATTCAGAGGCATTTTTTATTCAAATCCTGATGGCACATATTTACTTCCATAACTTCGGACCAGTTTGGCTACATAGGGAATATTTCTGGCTGCAAAGTCAAGTAATTCTGCTCTGTCATCCTTACCTGTGAAAGGTAAAGCCAGTGAACCCAGTTTGAATTGTTAAACGGTTGAAACAAGTCCACAGGGCTTGGGGAGCTCCATCGCTCTACAGCCACACACGATAGGACTCAGCGCTCAATATGTCATCTGCGTATTCATGTCTATGTGCAGAAATCCTGGGGCTGTTAGCAGGGAACACTGCCTCCTGGTGGTCAGGAGGATGCAGCTGCTGGAGGGCAGAAGTGTTTGCTTCATTCTGAGCTGCTAGCTGCTTTAGGAGTCTCATGATCAGAACCGGTTCAGAACCACACGCACACGTGGATCTGAAGGACTTTCTGCTAGCTTGAGCGGAAAACATGGAGGTACCATCAGCACAGAGAGACACCTATTCCAGACCCAGGATGCAACGCCAAGGTCATGTTGGACACTGTCCCATCGTCTCCTGGTTGGACACTGTCCCATCGTCTCCTGGTCTCAGCTCCACCTCCTGGTTCCGAGCCTCTGACCTCCAGCCCAGGTTCTTGGTTCTGGTTTCAGCGACTGCCCGGGGATCAGCATCTGCTAAAGTGAGAAACCACTAAATCCGCGAGTCTGGACAACCCGGGAAACAATCACACGATGGTGTCCATCAGCTCCATCCAGCTCCACCTCCTGGGTTTAGCCTGATCTCAGGTGTCAGAGCCTCTGTGCTTCATTGCGTTGGTGTTTTTTATCAGATGTCTTTGTGTGGATTGTCTCTGAGCCGCGGCAGCAGGCCGATGCGCCTGCTGGTGTTTTGGGAGAGGAGCAAACGAAGAGCTGTTGTTGCTGTTTTGTGTTGGGCTCTGAATCAGAGAAGAAGAGCAAGTGAGACATGAGGGGGTGAAGGGCAGCGCCTTGCCTGGGGGTTCTTTCAGCGTCCTCCATGTTGACACGGCACACACGCCGTGCTGCGTCTTTAAAAGCCTGCTCTGCTATTTCTATCTGCTCTCAGGTCGGGGTTAAATTCTGTGAGCAATCGGACAAATGGATTTTCTTTCCTTAGAATAGAAAGAGAGAAACAAGCAGAGAGAAGGCAGGACGAGGAAACATGCTTTCATCTGCAGCGGCTGCAACACCGAACACAGTTAAAGGGAGGCAGCTTCTTCAGGTCCATCAGAACCACTAGAACCTGGAGAGGTCCACCAGATCCACCAGGAGAACCCTCCTTGGAGTACCAGACTGCAATCGGTTCAATCCAAACTGAGTTGTTGCTCTTCAGAACATTTCACAGAACCTGGAACCCATCTGGGTTTGGTTCTGCTAAAGAGAATCCATGAAGCCCGATTGTTGATGACAGACACAGAAAAGCAGGCTGGGTTCTACTCACCGCTTATCCAGAACATTCCACATTAACACACCACAGAGCGGCTGATTCAACTGGACCGAACCAGATCAGAATCACATTAGAACCATTAAGTTCTGCTGTGCTGCTTGACTTTTTCCTGATTTTAGTTTGATTTAATCTGGATCCAACTGGTTCTACTATTCTAATTAGATAAGTAGAACTAATGAGTAATAAATGGACCCTAAGGGTCTACTGGTCCTAATTGTTTCTACTGGTCCTTCTGGCTCGACTGGGTCTAATGAAGCTGGATTCTGTTCGAGGCTTATTTTAGTGACATTTCTCTCTTTATTTACTGATCAGCTCACATTTATTGAACATCAAGTCCAAACAGCTCCTCTGGTGGAAGAGTCCAGAGTTAGTGGTTCCAAGGGCTCAGTTGGTTTTGGCTGATCTGATGGATCCTCATGTAGTGGTCCATCTGGGTCCATCTGGGTCCATCTGGGTCTCAACAGAGACTCATGTCAGCCCTATCGCCTTTGTCTGCAGGAAGTTGGCCAAGAAAAGGAAGGAAACGCTGAGCTCCAGACAGGAAATGACTCTGATGGTGAACAGCTCCCAACACACAGCCATGGTGGACACACACACTCTGAACGGCCGCAGTGAGTCCACACACACACACATGCACACACACACGCATACACACGCACTCTGTCCAATGGGCATAAGTCTGACCAGAAGCTTGGTGGACAGATGGGGACATGATCTGAAGCGCTCATGTCAACATCCTGTAGGCGGAGTCATGTGGGCGGAGTCACGCTATATGCGGCATCATCATGTGGGCGGGGTCATGGTGTTCATAAATTCTGCTCTGTTTTTGCAGCCATGTCGTCTCCGTCTTCTTTCACCCTGAAGACAAACACCATCAGCACCTCCGTCCCCAACTCCTACTACCAAGGTAATCTTCATAGCAAGACGTATGGTCAGTGAATGCATCATACTGACAGTGAATGCATCATACTGACAGTGAATGCATCATACTGACAGTGAATGCATCATACTGACAGTGAATGCATCATACTGACAGTGAATGCATCATACTGACAGACGGCAGCAGAGCCGTCATTCGGTGCAGTTTTATGACTCATTCGGTGAAAATGATGAACTTTCAGCTGAATTTACTGAAATTCCTCTGCGATTCGGCCACCAGCCAGACCCACGACGCTCAGTAGCGCTGTGGTCCACTGACTCGTCTCTTTGTCCTGTCTCTTCTGTCTGTCTGTCTGCTGTGTGTCCTGATGGTAGACCCATTCGTACCGACAGCCATCTTGGGTGAGACTCTTCCTTGTTTTCTCTGCAGGAGGTTAAAGTTCAGGTTTAGTGGTAGACAGACCAGAAGAAGACAGGCAGACAGACAGACAGGAAGTGGACCGGCAGGTGAAGGGAGAGGACGGACAGAAAGAGAGACAGGGATTCTCTGGCTTCCATCCATTCATGCTTGATTGTTCAGCTGCTTTTGTTTAGTTTTTCTTCTGTTTATTTGATTTCAGTTCTGCCATCTTTACTGTTTTTTTCTCCAACAGTTGTGCTTTTACTTTTGAACTTGAATTAAATTCCTTCATGTTTTTCTTTGGTTGAATAGACTCAGTTTGTTTCGTTTTGTTTTATTTGCAATTCAGAATCATTTTTTCTAGCTCCTTGGTTTTCACCCCGTTTTCTTGTTTGGTGATTAAAACGATGGTGGGCTTCACTCCATCCCCACATCCACAACATTCCTGCGTGTCGTGTTGACGTCACGTCTGTTTGTGACCTTCAACCTTTGCATGGACACAACACGCTCTGGTGGACTTTGGGAGTGGGAATAACACGGGAGCTTTTTTACTTACTCATCTTCAGCGTAAAATCTGAATAAACTGAGAATAATAAACTAATGGAGCGCTCACTAACCTGTGATATTTTCTAGCAAATGTCAGCACTCGGTTTGAGTTTTGACCAGTCTTTCTGTTTGACTTGTCTGATTTAAAGAACCTCTAGTTACCACAGGAGTCTGTCAGTAGTTGGCTCTACACATTCATAGCTTCAGTCCAGGACACAGCGATAGTTTGAACAGAAACCATGGCTTTCACTGTCCACCATGATCGCACTGTGTTTAATCAGATGGAACTCCCATTGGCCCCAGCCAAACATCCCAAACACCTTCAGGACATCCAGAGTCCTCCTAGCCTGTTGAGTCATTATTCGACCCACTTCATGGAGACGTTGCCAGCACCGATTTCCAAGCAGGACCCCAAACTGAAGCTTTCAGTATGCAATCTTCTATGGTCTTTCATGCTCCAGTAAAACTAGCGGAGGAGCGTCCTGCTTTGCATACGCTCCAGAAACCACCAAGTGCTCTGGATGATTCTAGTGCCCCATAAGGGTCTTTGTTCAGTGTGAGGGGTCCTCCAGCATCTGGGAAGTCCTGTGATCAGTTTCATCCAGACAATAAGGGTCCTCTGATGGACAACGCTCAAAGACATTTCTTAGTAGCAATTAATGTCTCCTATTTCCTGTTGAAAACAAAATACTCCTCTCTGACCTAAAATAGCCCCAATATGCCTCAGCTAAAATCTCGGATACGTCAGTGTACATGCAGGCAATAGAAACTCTGCTTAGCTAGCTAGAGGAGCAGAAATCCGAGGAACAGGACATTAGCCTGGTTAGCTAGGTTGGTCATGTTACCTAAGTTAGGAAAGTCAGCTAGATTGGCTAGGTTACAGGTCAGCTAGGTTAGCTAGATCGGAGTTAGCTATCCTCTGTTAGAAGGGCTCAGGGTACTGGGCAGTGTGTGGTACTAGCTGTGTTACCAGCTAGCTAAAAGCTAAAGTTGTTGCTCATCTCGTGTCTCCTCTGTTCTTCTTCTCTTCTTTCCGTCTCTGTGTAAAGTGCCCATTAATGGTAAGTGGTTGAACTTGGGGCTGAGTAGGGGGGCTCGTGTTTGGGGGTGTCACCACTTCGCATGGAGCCACACCCATTACCTGCTGTGATGTCATCATTAGTATGGCAGAGCTTCATTTGTACCCTGTCATGATGTCACAACCAAGCCCCTCCCATCATTCTGTATTTAATCAATCAGCTCATTTGATGTCTTCTGATTGGTTGTTTGATCCATTCAATCACCAGCCACCACCTCCATCACCTGGTCCATCTTCCTCACCTTGGCTGGTTGAACTGTTCAGGTAGAGAGCTTCTGATTGGTCAGTCAGCCCCCAGGCTAGCCAATAAGAACAGCTAGAGAGTGTAGTGGCAGCTGTGTCCGCCGTGTCTGCTGAAACGTTCCTGCCAGAGCTCTGGACGGGGTTAGCTCTGAGGTCCACTTTACGACCAAGGTTTGTTCTTTTCCAGGACTCTGAACGCCGCTCTGTTCACACTGCCGCTCCAAGAACCCAAACTGTTCTGGACCGGTTCACACAGGCAGAACCAGGCCGTTCTGGACTGGTCCAGTTTTACTCTTTGTACTGGACCATACCGGATCTGGACCGGATGTAGACCAGTACCCTTACTGGGACTAAAGCTGGGATCTTTGGCCGCAGTGTGAAAAGGGGTCCATCATCATCCTCTCTCCAGACATGTAATATGATGTCATGTGATGTCATTCATCTGTGTTGTCGTGGTAACAGTCTTGTAGGAGTGGATGTGGACCAGACCTTGGTTCTGGACAGACTCAGCGCAGACTGGTTTCTCTAAATGAAGCTCACTCGCTCCATACTTTAACCAGACCACATTTGACTCTCTAATCAGACCATTAACACGTGGAAGGTTTCCTCACAGAACAAAGGAGCTTGACAGAACAGAGAGAAAGAGAAGCACAGCAGCTGAAGTTCTGGTTCCAGTAGAACCGAGTCTACCTGACCCAGATGTGGGAAAACAGCCCAAATTGGTTTGGAAATAAAACAAATTCAGAAACTCAGGGCTTCAGTCACAACCACAAAGGAGAACAGTTTGAAGCTTCTTGGTAGGAAAACAGCAACAGACAAAGTCATTATAGAAACTCTGTGGTCCAGAAGGAGCATCGGGGTTTGAACAGGACCTACAGGGTTTGGGATTAGGGATTAGGATTAGGGATTAGGGTAGGCCTCTCTTTGTAGGCAGGATGAGAGACTGAAGTCAGATTCTGACTATCTGGGAAACTGAGAAGAGGTTGGGTAGATGAGCCAGCTTCAGGACCTCCTGGAGGGTTTGATGGTCTGGACCAAAGCCGTCAAGTGATCAGGAGTCACAGAGAGGTGAGTCTCAGGGTGATCCAGTCTGGAACGAAACCCGAAGGTTCTCCAGGTCCTGCAGGATGGGTTGTTGGTCCTGGAAGTGAAGCTCTGAGGTCTTTCTGTGGAGAGGACATGTGGTTTGTGTCTCCTGAAGGAAAGTCCAGTCAGTAGAGTGTCTTCTCAGGAGCGGATGGACCTCTAGAGGGTTCTCCTGGTTCTGTGCGGAACAGACTCCATCAATGTTCACCCAATCAGAGTCTGTCCAGAACAAAGCTTCAGCATCAGATTTTGTGTCTCAGATCATCTTCAGTACCCGGCCTTCAGACTGAACCGGATCTAGTTCTGCTGGATCATTAGAAAAGAACAGATTCTGGTTCTATCTGGGTCAGCTTGGTCCGGTCCATACATGCCTACGGTGTCCTGTTATCCCCAGTCTGATCCGCCCGTCTTCTGTTCCTCTGCAGACGACAGCAGCCACACCATGACCAGTGAAACCAGCAGCCTGGTCCAGTCCCACTACAAGCAGCGGGAGGCGGAGCGGGAAGCGCTGCCCTACCAGACGGGTCAGCTGCACCCGGCCATCCGGGTCGCCGACCTGCTGCAGCATATCACCCAGATGAAGTGTGCCGAGGCTACGGGTTCAAGGAGGAGTACGAGGTGAGAACACGAAACAGCTGACCTCAAACGGATCCGAACCGGTGGGGTCTGCTTGCCCTGGTGGAACGGTTCCTAAACCAGAGTCAGAACCAAAACCTGCTCCGGTTCTCCTAGTTTACCATCACTCCTCATAGAACTAAAACTAAAGGAAGATGCTTGTGTAAAGGAGCCTGAGGCCAGGGTCGGCAGGGGAACCAGAACCGACCCAGGGCGTCTAATGGACCGGCCCAGGTTCACACCCTGCCACCATGCATCCATTGCTCAGGTCTGGTTTTGAGCCCTCTCTGACATTTAGGTCCAGCTTCAGTTCTGGTCCGGTCCATTCTCAGTCCTCTGGGTTCCCTGGCTGCAGACGCTTGTGAGTCCATGGAGTCCAGTTCTAGTTCTGCTCTGAACAAACTAGATCCTCTCTGTCCAAGACCGACAGTTTCTGATTGGCTGATCCGATCATCGATCAACAAATCAATCCGTCACCAGTCCAAGAACCAATCAGAGTCCTCCCTGAATGATCTGATCATCTGCTGAGAGGAAGGTCATCAGTGATGATTAGTCTGGAGGTTCTGGAGGTTCTGGACGTTCTGGAGGAGGTGCAGTAAAACAGAAACCACAGAAAATCCTTCCAATAATGTTCTGTAAAAGCTTCAGGTTGGAGCTTCTCAAAATCTGTGTGTGTGTGTGTGTTAGTGTGTGTGTGTGTGTGTGTGTGTGTGTGTGTGTGTGTGTGTGTGTGTGTGTGTGTGTGTGTGTGTTTATCCATTTTAACAGGAGAAACTTACTAATGGATGTTACTTACCTGAACACACACACTCACAGACATACATTATAGATCTTCCCTGGAGCTAATGGGCCCAAGCAGGGAATGGCTTAGTGTGTGTGTGTGTGTGTGTGTGTGTGTGTGTGTGTGTGTGTGTGTGTGTGTGTGTGTGTGTGTGTGTGTGTGTGTGTGTGTCAGAGCAGTGTGCTTGCGGGCTGCCCTCAGGGCTGATCCATTATACATACTGAATACACACTCAGAGTTTTCACTCTCCATTTGCAGAAAGTTATCAGAAAGGAGTTCTGTTCTGGTTCTGTTCTGGTTTTGTTCTGGTTCTGTTCTGGTTTTGTTCTGGTTCTGTTTCTGGTTCTGTTCTGGTTTTGTTCTGGTTCTGTTCTGGTTTTGTTCTGGTTCTGTTCTGGTTTTGTTCTGGTTCTGTTCTGGTTCTGTTCTGGTTTTGTCTGGTTTTGTTCTGGTTCTGTTCTGGTTCTGTTCTGGTTCTGTTATAGTTTTGTTCTGGTTCTGTTATGGTTTTGTTCTGGTTCTGTTCTGGTTCTGTTCTGACCCGGGTCTCTAGCCAGAATAGCTTCCAATTCACGTGTGTCCACACCAGTAGGTGCTGTGAGCTGGTTCTGATCCAAATCAGGGTATATTCATTGCATAAACTGAGCTCAGGTCCGATTCAAGGCAACAAGACGTCTGCTCCAATCTTCAGAACCAAAAGCTGGACCCAAACCGGTTTTAGAACCAGAACCAGGAAAGGAAGCATGGCTGCAGCAATGATCCAGGCTGTGGAGAAACAGGACTGGTTCTGGATTCCTCTGGGTTCATAGCAGTACAGGTAAAAAGGGACCCATCAGACGGGTCAGGACAGGGTCCCAGATGAGCCCCTAGCACAACCACAGGTCCGGTACCAGGCCCGCGGACTTTGTGTCGGTGGGCTCCTGATGAAGAGTACCGAGATCTTCATCCACGGTGGACTAGAAGGTCTGCGTCAGGATCGGACCGAGCTCAAGGATCCTAACCCTCAGTGGGGCCTCAACGTTCGATACACTACTCTGGTTCTGTTCGTCTTGTGAGACGAACAGAACCAGAGTCTTGTGAAGATGTCTTGTGACGGGCCGGATGTCTCAGTCTCAAGTGAAATCCGACTTTTCGCCCAGATTTTCAGAGCCATTCTGTGAAGTGAGTGATGATTGGTTGATGGTTGAAGCGAGTGATGATTGGTTGATGGAGTGCGGTGAGACGGCCGCCCCACTCATTACTCTTGTCTCCCTGATCCCTCCATGCTGATTGGACAGCTCAATGAGGTAAGATGCCTTCCTGGTTTTCTGTGTTTCTGTTGTAGATTCAGGTTTAGCTAGCACCTCTGTTAGCACTCTGCTAGCCTAGCTCCACCAGGCCTGTTTGTTTATCTGTATTGCACACCAGTCTCCAGGACAACCTCTGTGTCTGATTCAGGGGACGGTTCCTGGAAGACATTGGGGTTGGGGTTAGTGCTGGTAGCATGGGTGTTAATGGGGGAAACCAGCATCACACCCACTAGTCAGCACCTCCGTACCAGCATGGAACTGGGTTCTTATGCAGACTAGTGACAGAACTGGAAAGAGTGGATTTACATGGCAACCAGCAGAAGGGATCTGGTTTCCAGTAGCAGGATCGTAGTGGGTACCCCGTAAGTGGAGGCTATCGCTCTAGAGTTGCTGACTGTGTGAACGTTGCTGCATGCTTCCCTCTTTGTGTCTCTCCCCATTTCCTGTCTACTGACTGCCAGTAAAGGAAAACCAGTGACGGCTGCCCCGATGCTGGAACCATTGGGTCGTTGAGGAACCCCCAAAGATCCAATCCACCCGTGTTGGAAACAGTCCAACATCCAAAGATCTCACAGGGACTGGGCATCCTCACTGATGCAATGATTCTAACAGCTGTTCACTGGGACATCCGTCTCCTCCACCCGCCCTCATGCAGACCCCGTCCTCCCCGTGACCCATGACCCCTGTGTGCCTCCATCAGTGCTGCTAATGCTCATCCTCTGTGCATGTTGACTTTCCCTCTGACTGTCAGATGCTCCAGTAGCTGCTTGCAGAGAGTATCACTCCACTACTGATGCCCCTGGTGGCCAGTTTGTGAATCTGATCATTTCCATCCCATCACTGGTCTGCATGAGGACCCAGTTACATTCTAATGGGAGTTGAACTGGTTCTGTCAGTGTCCAGTGGTGGCTGGAGCCAGATGAGTGGACTGGTGTCAGATTGTCTGCTTATTCTTATTTTCACAGAAACTTTGGGTTTTGTGTGTGAGGGTGGCAGCTGTGCTCCCAGCGCCTGAGGAGTACAGAGACTTCTAGATAGTTCTGTTGCACCACCAGCAGACCCTCCTGCTCCAGGACTCGGTTCAGTAGGAGGTTTCAGCAGCGCCACCGCTGGCGCCGCTCCAGTCCTCTTTTCACCCAGGTCCAAATGGTCCTGTCCAGCCAGGTTCTGGGTCTGGTCCATCGTCACGTCAGATCAGGTTTAAAAAGAGGTTTTTAGTATTAGTTAGGGTTAGGGTTATTAGTTACCTCATGTTTTGCCATCAGGGGTTTCATATAGGGAGAAAAGTTGGAACAATTCCAAGGGTTAAAAATTAATCACATTGTGTTTCAAATTGTTGATAGCAGTAAAAAGCAGAATGAAAAGCACACAAGCATATTTGCCCTGAAGCTCCTGGATCTGCATGAAATGGTTCCTTCCTGCTTGATGTTCAGATCAAAACAAGAACGACTGCGGCTGTTACTGTGCTGCTGAGGTCAAGGTTCATTTGGTCAGGTTCACACAAATATAGAGACGGAGAAAAAAGATAAGAGTCAGTTTATTGCAGTCTTTTCCTCCAAGAGAGGACTGTGTGAGATTATCAACCATTTAACATAGTTAGCTTAGCTACAGAGTGTTAGCCTCTGTTTCACTAACATTTAATGAACAAAAGAAAAAAAAGACCAACATATTGATATATTTAACATTTTACCTCTGAACAGCAGCAGCCGTCTTTCCTCTGCTGAGGGAAATTAAAGCTGCAGTTTGTCACTTTTATTAAAAAAATATCTTTTTTCCATATTTGTTCAAACTGTCATTTTGTTGTGGCAGTATGGTATGAGAGATAAGCTATGAAAAAATTAGGCAACACTTGATTTGACGGGTTGTGAATAAAACTGACGTGACATCAGTTATAAACATGAGTAACAGTTATAACTTCATAGTTATAACTGTCGTCATATTCAATAAATCATGACCCTTTTAATACACAGTTGACTTTATTCAAAATGTCTTTATGACAACTTGACATTAACCAAGAATCATCATGTCATAAATATGTTATAATAATGTCATTAAATGTTATTACACTGTCAAAAGCCGTAACAGTAATGAATATTTTCTCTACCTGAAATAAAGTGGAACAAGATGGAGCAACAGAAAAGATTTCATTAAGCTTTATTACACTGTCAAATGATGTAATAAGTCATTAATAATTCCTCATCCACAAGTTATGAAGACGACATTAAGTATCATTACAGTGTCAAATGCGATATTGAGAGAGTTATTAATGTTGTACCTGAAGTGAAGTGGAAACACTGAACTATTTATAACCAGCATCATAACTGCAGAACGAAACCTTTATACATTGGAATAAACAAAAGATAACTTGTTCTTAAACTGAAGGTTTAACTTCTGGTCACTATATTGCAGCTCTGAAATATTGATTGAAAAACTGAAAAGAATTACTTATCACTTAAGAAAATAACATATTTTGCTCTGATCATGTCGGCGTCTCCTTCGTTATTTTCTTGCTGTGATATCACCAACAGGAAGATCTTCTTCTAGTCTCCATTTCCAGGAAGCAGATCTGTAAAGTGTCTGGAAATGCTCAGAAATTCTAGCTGTTCTTGCAATGATTGTGGTCAGAGTTACCTAAACGCCCCACAACGTCTGGCGCAGAGACGTTGGTTCCAAAGCTCGATTAGCCAATAGGAGGAGCTGGACGCAGCTGGACGCAGCTGGACGCGCAGCTGGACGCGCAGCTGTACGCGCAGCTTGATGCAGCTGTACGCGCAGCTGTACGCGCAGCTGGATGCAGCTGGATGCAGCTTGAT
>NW_026562583.1:5000-135000 GCF_027474105.1 Poeciliopsis prolifica | reverse complement strand
GGGCCGGGTGAGTCTGCTGCTGTTTTTCTGCGTCATGGCATTTGGGACTCGGTTTCCCAGAATGCCTCAGTCCTTCCCTGCCTGCGCTGTGGACTCCTCTCGGCAGATTGTCGTCGTGTCAGATGCAGTGGGAGGTTCTGAAGCGCCGGCGCCGCTCATTTCCTCCTAAAATTGGAGGATTTGACCCGAGAGCAGAACCTCACACCTGGAGGCGCTGCCCACTCTCATTACCCATAATGCACCAGGGACATGCCTGGCTGAACTGCCAGCACTGCAGAGAGGGATTCTGGGAGATTTCAGGCTGATTATCTAACTCTGTCTTTTCCTCGGCGCGTCCCCCATTGACTGTAGTCTAATAAGGAGGGGCGGAGCCTCCATCAGCTGTGTGTCAATCAGTTAATGACAATGTGTGTGTGTGTGTGTGTGTGTGTGTGTGTGTGTGTGTGTGTGTGTGTGGTGTGTGTGTGCAGGTGAAGTGCTGTAAGTACTGGCCTGATGACACTGAGATTTATGGCGACATGAAGGTGACGCTGATCGAGACGCAGCTGCTGTCTGAGTACGTGATCCGGACCTTCGCTGTGGAGAAGGTGGGCATGAGGATGATGAGGATGAAGGTGAAGCTGTGACCCCCGGTGTTCATGTTGATAACCTCTCTGCCCCCCAGAGGGGCGTGGCTGAGATCAGGGAGATCCGGCAGTTCCACTTCACCGGCTGGCCGGACCACGGCGTCCCGCTGCACGCCACGGCCTGCTGGGCTTCATCCGCTGCGTCAAGGCCAAGACTCCGCCCACCGCCGGCCCCACCGTGGTTCACTGCAGGTCAGACTCCGGCCCGTGCTCGGCCCCGTGCCGCCGCCGCTGCCGCTCACTAGGTGTGTGTGTGTGTGTGTGTGTGTGTGTGTGTGTGTGTGTGTGTGTGTGTCAGTGCGGGCGCGGGCCGGACCGGCTGCTTCATGGTCATCGACATCATGCTGGACATGGCGGAGAGAGAAGGCGTCGTCGACATCTACAACTGTGTCAGAGAGCTGAGGGCGCGAAGGGTCAACATGGTGCAGACGAGGTACACACACACACACACACACACACACAGAAACTGTGGAAGAACCACAGCTCTGGTTCTGGTTCTGTTGGACCTCAGTGCTGAGCTGGTCGGACTCTCTGGTCCAGTTCTGGACTGGTTCCAGTTTGACATAAACTGGGATTTCTTTGTTTCAGTAGGAGACTTCTCAGGGAGGTCAGAGGTCACATGTGGGGTTCCCCAAGGCTCCATTCTAGAACCTCTTTGATTCAATATCTACATTTTCCCACCGGCTCAGGCTATAGCAGGAAATAAGATCAGTCACCAAAACGACGCAGATGATACGCAGCTCTACATTATGATGTCACCAGGTGACCTTTGACCCCATCCGAGCCCTGAAAACAGATAAATGTGTGGATGAGACAAAACCTTGTGAAACTGGAGTTTATAGAGCAGTGCTTCTCATTTCCTGCTGCCCTGCATGTCTCAGGTGTTTCCCTGCTGCCTCACCTGGACTCAATCTGTGCTGATTGACAGAGGAGGTCAGAGGTCAGAGGAGGTCATGCAATCATTTGGATCAGCTGTTCTGGAGGAGAGGCTCATCTAAAACATGCAGAGCAAGGGGGGCCTGAGGACTGTCAGAGGAATGATCTAGAGCTGCAGATCTAGAGTTATTGCCCGTATTCCTGAGAGGCTGACAGTGGAAACCATTACAGCTCTTCCAGTATTTCACTGTAATTTATGGCTTTGCTGCTAATCTATAGTCTTGATATCTTCTTTATTATTGCTGTTGTGCAATATGAAGTAAAAATAGACGGCGTCTGCTATCAGAGATGCTCAGAGTCTGAGTTCAGTTCAGCAGCAGAACTGCAGAATATTAACTCAGTGTGAAGTGAATTTGATCTGAACTTTGAAAAGTTTCTTTAAACAGAACATTTCAGAACCAGAGGACTAAAAATCTGAGAAGCTTTGATTCCAGCAGCAGGTCTGATGACAAACCAGCAGTCCAGACGGTTCTGACTAGAACCAGGAGGATGGAGACACATACTGGTTCTGGACCAACTGGTTCTGGACCAACTGGTTCTGGACCTCCTGGTTCTGGACCAACTGGTTCTGGACCTACTGGTTCTGCACCTACTGGTTCTACTGGACCTACAGGTTCTGGACCAACAGGTTCTAGACCTACTGGTTCTGGACCAACTGGTTCTGGACCTACTGGTTCTGGACCAACTGGTTCTGGACCAACTGGTTCTAGACCTACTGGTTCTGGACCTACTTCTTCTGGACCTACTGGTTCTAGACCTACTGGTTCTGGACCAACTGGTTCTAGACCTACTGGGTCTACTGGACCTACAGGTTCTGGACCAACTGGTTCTGGACCTACTGGTTCTGGACCAACTGGTTCTGGACCTACTTCTTCTGGACCTACTGGTTCTAGACCTACTGGTTCTGGACCAACTGGTTCTAGACCTACTGGGTCTACTGGACCTACTGGTTCTGGACCAACTGGTTCTGGACCAACTGGTTCTGGACCTACTGGTTCTGGACCAACTGGTTCTGGACCTACTGGTTCTGGACCTACTGGTTCTGGACCTACTGGTTCTAGACCTACTGGTTCTAGACCTACTGGTTCTAGACCTACTGGTTCTGGACCTACTGGTTCTGCACCAACTGGTTCTAGACCTACTGGTTCTGGACCAACTGGTTCTGGACCTACTGGTTCTCTCTCAAACAACAATCTTTTATTTAATGCCTTTTCATGTGAACACACTGTAAGAACTACAGAACATAAATAAAATACATTAATAACTCAAACAGTGTTGTTTTCACATTTTACTTTAACATATAAATCATTTTTCTAACATTCTGTGATTAAACCTGTCATAAAGTGCAACATATTAACTATTAACGGTTAATTAACGAATATTAGTGCTGTATAATAACACAACCGTCACACCCAAAGCAAATTACGTTTTACAGTAAAACTAAATATATATTTACATATTAAAAACTCTCACCTTGTTCCCCATCAACCAAGCGCCAACCAACTGACTGTCTACACCCTAATCTGAACCACACCTTTATTAGCTTTACTCCACCTGAGCGCTCTCTCTTTCTGCGTAATGACCAGCAGTTAATTGTCAGTTAATTGTCAGTTAATTGTCTAACGTTGACGTCACACTTCACCACTCTTCCGTTTCAAACCCTTTCAAAATAAAAGCATTAATTCTTATGTTAAATACTCGTTTTTAAATGAGGAAACACAAAATACTAATAAGGTCATTTACACTGGTTTCTGAATCAATATATTCATTTATATTGATGACGATTTTTATGGCGAAAATCAACAAAATGTAAAATGTATTTTCGGAATTCTGATGTTGAACTGCCTTGTTGCCCTGGGCTCTGACCTTTGACCTCTGTCACTGACCCACTCTCATCACCCTCATCTTCCTCACTCTGAGCTCAATGAGGAAGATGAAGCTCCTCAGGTTCTTCATCTCCTGCAGTCCTCCAGCTGACAGGAAGTGACAGCAGCATAACATCCCGGCCTTCCTCCTTCTCCTCTTCCTCCTGTGGACATAAATCATGGCTGATGTGACATTTCTCATCCTGTTGCCCTGATGCCGTCTGTCCCTCTTTGTCCACAGGAGCAGTACGTCTTCATCCATGACGCCATCTTGGAGGCGTGTCTCTGTGGGAACACCGCTGTTCCGGCCAATCAGCTGCGTTCGCTTTACTACGAGATGAACCGATTGGACCCCCAGACCAACTCCTGCCAGATCAAGGAGGAGTTCAGGGTACGGCCAGCAGGGGGCAGCGCCACCAGCACATGATTAGGACTGGAGGATCATGGGAAAAAAATCACATCAGATATCCAGAAAGCATAAAAAACAAATATAGAACATTTTCCTAAAAAATCCAGATTAAAACACATTTATGTATTGATGACGTCATCTATCGTTATCATTATTATTATTATTATTATTAAATAAAATGACATTATAGCCAACCTGGTTATGAAAACATGATATTGGCCATAACAGTCTAATACCTGGTTATATTACTTAACATTGTACAAATCAAATGTTAAGAATTAAATATAAAAACACATTTAAATTCTATTTTTAAGAAGAAAATATTTTTTGTAAAAATTATTTTCTTTTGAAAGTTCAGATTCCAGTAAATCTACGATTCATTATTGTTGTTATAAATAATAATAATACAAATTTTTTGAAGTAAATCTTAAAGTTTTTCTCTGCTCGTCCTTAAAGTCCAGAATATTTTGCTCTGAATCCGTTTCATGTTTTCTTTCCAACCTTCTCATCCAACATGGCTTCCGTCTGCACTCTCAGACCCTCAACATGGTGACGCCCACCCTGCGCGTGGAGGACTGCAGCATCGCGCTGTTGCCCAGGAACCACGAGAAGAACCGCTGCATGGACGTCCTGCCGCCGGACCGCTGCCTGCCCTTCCTCATCACCATCGACGGCGAGAGCTCCAACTACATCAACGCCGCGCTCATGGACGTACGTCACACTACAGTAGAGCTAACCCCAGCAGGGTTCTGCGCGTGACCTCACTTCCTGCATCGGTGTCTTGCAGAGTACAAGCAGCCGTCGGCCTTCATCGTTACCCAGCATCCTTTGCCCAACACGGTGAAGGACTTCTGGCGCCTGGTTCTAGACTACCACTGCACGTCCATCGTGATGCTGAATGACGTGGACCCGCCCAGGTGAGGTCACAGGTCAGTGGTGAGCAGCGAGCAACGCAGTTTGGCAGCTGATGGACGTCTCTGTCTCAGCTGTGTCCCCAGTACTGGCCGGAGAACGGCGTCCACCGCCTCGGCTCGCTGCAGGTAGAGTTTGTCTCTGCGGACCTGGAGGAAGACGTCATCAGCCGCATCTTCAGGATCTACAACACCGCCAGGGTGCGTTTCATGATCACACCTTCAGCTCCCGGGTCTGGAGCCTACAGTCTCCCAGCTGCCCTGAACGCCTCATAGACTTCATAGACTTGTGCTTTCCTTTTTAAAAACCTTCCTGTTAAACTCCTGCTAACCTTGTGAGAACTTCCTTCCTTTGATCCAGCTCTCCACCCGCCTCAGGGTGCGTTTGGTTTAAAGCCTGTCCCCGTCTCCTCCTGTCCCCCTCCAGCCGCAGGACGGGTACCGCATGGTGCAGCAGTTCCAGTTCCTGGGTTGGCCCATGTACCGGGACACACCCGTCTCCAAGCGCTCCTTCCTGAAGCTTGTCCACCAGGTGGACAAATGGCAGGACGAGTACGATGGCGGCGAGGGACGCACCGTGGTCCACTGCCTGTGAGGGCACACAGTACTACTCCCAGTTCGACCCAGTACTACTCCCAGTACTATTCCCAGTACTACTTGTGGGTTAGGTTCTTAGGTATTTGCAGTGAACAAGATGGTTTGTCTGTCAGGATCCAGGAAGGAGGAAATGAGAATTTTTATTTTCTTTTGAAATCTGTGATTTATTTTCACCGTTAGGAAGGATTTTCACTCCCAGCTTGAATTTCATCTTCTCTCTTTTATTTACTTCAGCTCACAGTGTTAACAGATACTGTTAATCTGCACCTTAGTCGTATCTTTTGGGTCTGATACTGCCTCTAGTGGCGAGGGGTGGAAACACAACTAATCTATTTACATTATTAAATCAGAATAGCACAAAGTCTTTATTATTAAATATTAATTACAGCATTACTGGAACCGTAAAAGTCCAATTATCTTATAAAACACCATATTTGTTCATTTTCTTAAAGATGTATAGATAATTAAATGATATTGTAAATAATATCTATACATTTCCATCAATTATAGGAGGAACAAAAGAAATAAGGAGACATGAAAAACAACATGATCAACTATTATAAAATACAATTTACAATGTTTATATCAGAAATTTATTTGAGCAAAACGAAATAAACAAATGAATTAGGTTCTGAAGAACAACAACCCAGGTTGTTACAACCAGGTTGTTAAACAGATACAAGCAATAATTCACATTTTTATTTTACTGTGGCATCTATGTTATTCTGAGACTTTTTGTTGGTAGAGTCTTATATAGGGGAAAATTATGGTTAAACAATTTAGTGTTCCAAGGTGAAAGTTTTTTGGCTGTAAAACAATAAAATAAAACTCATTCATAGAATCACATGGTCAACAATTTGTGCATCGAGTAAAACATTTTGGATGCTGAAGGTAAATGTTACCATTTAGTTTGGCTAAGGATAATTATTCCACTGTCAACAAATGACGTCTAATAGACGTTGTAGTTACCAGAGGAAAACATCGACGCCTTCATGAACTCAAAACTATTACCTCCTATTTACCTGCCAGTGAAAGTTTTATGAAAAGATTCTCTGTTAGTCTGCAGCTCATGAGACCAAACCAGCTGAAAACACAATAAGTTAAAACTTGAGATGAGTTAAAACTCAAGTTAAATGTTAAGTTTTAACATTTTAACTCAAACAACCTCCAGTTGGGTAACCCAAGAACACGATATCTCCTTCAACAATAGTCTCTGAAAACATTCCTGAAAAATAGAGCAAAACTGAGCTGACTGTCACAATATTTAAAACTGACCACAGTTCCAACAGGTTGGTCATCGAGTCAAACTGGAACCACTTCAGGTTTTATCTCATTTCATTTGCTCTACTTCCTAAAGGACATAAGAACACATGGCATTTTGTGAGCGGCTTATCTTTACGGCTCCAGTAATGGCAGAATGAGACTCACCGCGGTCGTCCCGCCCCTTCCTGTTTGCTGCAGCGAACTGACCTGCTCTCTTGAGCAGCACTGAACTCAGGCCTACGTCACTCTAAAGCAATACTACAAATAAAAGACTGAAATGTCAGCACATTTTACACAACTTCTGACTGTACTACACGGTACTACGCGGTACTACACTGTACTACGCAGTACTACATGGTACTACGCAGTACTACACTGTACTACGCAGTACTACACTGTACTACGCAGTACTACACTGTACTACGCAGTACTACACGGTACTACGCGGTACACTGTACTACGCAGTACTACACTGTACTACGCAGTACTACATGGGTACTACGCAGTACTACACGGTACTACGCAGTACTACACTGTACTACGCAGTACTACACTGTACTACGCAGTACTACAGGGTACTACGCAGTACTACAGGGTACTACGCAGTACTACAGGGTACTACGCAGTACTACACTGTACTACGCAGTACTACACTGTACTACGCAGTACTACAGGGTACTACGCAGTACTACAGGGTACTACGCAGTACTACACGGTACTACGCAGTACTACACTGTACTACGCAGTACTACAGGGTACTACGCAGTACTACACGGTACTACGCAGTACTACAGGGTACTACGCAGTACTACAGGGTACTACGCAGTACTACACTGTACTACGCAGTACTACAGGGTACTACGCAGTACTACAGGGTACTACGCAGTACTACACTGTACTACGCAGTACTACAGGGTACTACGCAGTACTACACGGTACTACGCAGTACTACACGGTACTACGCAGTACTACAGGGTACTACGCAGTACTACACTGTACTACGCAGTACTACAGGGTACTACGCAGTACTACACTGTACTACGCAGTACTACAGGGTACTACGCAGTACTACAGGGTACTACGCAGTACTACAGGGTACTACGCAGTACTACACTGTACTACGCAGTACTACACTGTACTACGCAGTACTACAGGGTACTACGCAGTACTACAGGGTACTACGCAGTACTACAGGGTACTACGCAGTACTACAAGGTACTACGCAGTACTACAGGGTACTACGCAGTACTACACGGTACTACGCAGTACTACAGGGTACTACGCAGTACTACACGGTACTACGCAGTACTACAGGGTACTACGCAGTACTACACGGTACTACGCAGTACTACAGGGTACTACGCAGTACTACAGGGTACTACGCAGTACTACACGGTACTACGCAGTACTACACTGTACTACGCAGTACTACACGGTACTACACGGTACTACGCAGTACTACACGGTACTACGCAGTACTACACGGTACTACGCAGTACTACAGGGTACTACGCAGTATACAGGGTACTACGCAGTACTACAGGGTACTACGCAGTACTACACGGTACTACGCAGTACTACAGGGTACTACGCAGTACTACAGGGTACTACGCAGTACTACAGGGTACTACGCAGTACTACACGGTACACACGGTACTACGCAGTACTACACGGTACTACACGGTACTACGCAGTACTACACGGTACTACGCAGTACTACAGGGTACTACGCAGTACTACAGGGTACTACGCAGTACTACACGGTACTACGCAGTACTACACTGTACTACGCAGTACTACACGGTACTACGCAGTACTACACGGTACTACGCAGTACTACACTGTACTACGCAGTACTACACGGTACTCCATGTGTTAACGGCTTTGCTGCTGAAGCTGCGCCGATATTTTTGATCCAAACTCCAAAACATCTTGAGTCCTTCTGGAACCACAGCAGGCGTCCTGAGGAAGACAGGTGCGGTACCGTGGCGGTACCGGTGGCGGTACCGGTGGAGGTACCGGTGGTTCGTCCAGCAGAACCGTTGCTGGTCTCCTCTGTCTTCAGTGATGTTTTGTCTCCATCTGGTGGTGAAATAGAGGAGGAGCAGATGCTTTTTCTCTGAGCATGTCCCCTCATGTGTCCCCATGTCTTCCATGTGTCCCTCAGGAACGGCGGCGGGCGCAGCGGCGTCTTCTGCAGCGTCAGCATCGTGTGTGAGATGCTGAGGCAGCAGCGCTCTGTGGACGTTTTCCACGCCGTCAAGACGCTCAGAAAAACAACAAAACCAACATGGTGGACCTGCTGGTGAGGCTGAGAAACTTCATTATTTTATCATTATTCTCAAAATTATTAGCATTATTTATTATTAAAAGGTCATTAATGTCGTTGTTTCTTTTAATACTTTGTGGGGCTTTTTTATACATTCTGTGCTTTATGTTATATTATTCGAATTTTTTAATTATTTTATATTTATTAGTTATATGTTGTGTCTCCATAGGAACAATATAAGTTCTGCTATGAAGTGGCTCTGGAGTTCCTGAACTCTGCTTAGCTTAGGGGGCCGCCTCGCCCTTCATCACCTCCTCCTCTTCCTCGTGCTGCAGGAGGAAGAGGAGGAGGAAGGTGTGTCCTGCCTGGTTGGACGGACACCCTGACTGTCCTCTTTTGTCGTCTTGTTGGTTTTTCTTGTGTCGTAACCTGGCAGAGACCCGGACTGAAGCTCCGCCCACCTGTGATGACCTCATCCTGCCCAGGTCCGGTTCCTCCTTACCGGGTCTTCCTGGACGGCAGCTGGACAGCGTCCCACACTGGGACACCTTGACTCGGAGGAATCAGAACCATGACTCAGCAGAACCAGTCCTGCTTTCATCGGTTCTGCTGCCATCTTGGTTGACAGCAGAACTGCACCAGCGCTGACCCTAACCCGACCCAACCCAAATCTGCTTCTGTTATTTATGGAATTCCAAAGAGACATGCATGTTGGAAATGGTTCCTCCAGAACTCCAGCCATCCTCACACATCCAAAGACCTTATTCTGGTTCTTGGCGGTCTTCCTGCAGACCGCCGGACCAGTCCTCTGCTGGGGGCCCAGCTGTGAGCCATGTGGAGCACCGTCCATTCAGACAGAGACGGTCAGTCTATGAGGCTCTGTGATCGGACCGGAGCGCAGGATCTTGGGTTCTGCTGGTTTTGGTTCTGTTCAGGTGCCGGACCTCAGACTGGTGAACAGAACCTCTGGTTGCTATGGAAACCATTAAAAGATCTTCAGATTGTGATGTGGTCAAACATGTTTACACGATGTAACCTGGATCATCAGGCATTAAACCGGTTTAATCCAGATCACACTGGTTCTAAACCGGCTTAATCCAGATTACACTGGTTCTAAACCGGTTTAATCCAGATCACACTGGTTCTAAACCGGTTTAATCCAGATCACACTGGTTCTAAACTGGTTTAATCCAGATCACACTGGTTCTAAACTGGTTTAATCCAGATCACACTGGTTCTAAACCGGTTTAATCCAGATCACACTGGTTCTAAACCGGCTTAATCCAGATCACACTGGTTCTAAACTGGTTTAATCCAGATCACACTGGTTCTAAACCGGCTTAATCCAGACACTGGTTCTAAACCGGTTTAATCCAGATCACACTGGTTCTAAACCGGCTTAATCCAGATCACACTGGTTCTAAACCGGCTTAATCCAGATCACACTGGTTCTAAACTGGTTTAATCCAGATCACACTGGTTCTAAACCGGCTTAATCCAGATCACACTGGTTCTAAACCGGTTTAATCCAGATCACACTGGTTCTAAACCGGTTTAATCCAGATCACACTGGTTCTAAACCGGTTAATCCAGATCACACTGGTTCTAAACCGGTTTAATCCAGATCACACTGGTTCTAAACTGGTTTAATCCAGATCACACTGGTTCTAAACCGGTTTAATCCAGATCACACTGGTTCTAAACCGGTTTAATCCAGATCACACTGGTTCTAAACCGGTTTAATTCAGATCATACCAAACTGGTCTAAACCAATTTAACCTAACCCAATATCTGATCAGTTATTGATGTCGGCTGGTCAGGAGCTCGGCATCATGGGGCATTTAAGCTCCCAGGTTTCCATGACAACGGCCTGTTGCAGTAGCGTAGTTCACCCTGGAAAACACCAGGGGTCAGTGTTCATCTTCTGTCTTCTTCCTTGGTGTTTTGTATCGCTGAAACTAACTGGACCGGACCGGGCCTCATTGTGGACCTTGGCCCGGTCCTGGTGCCCGGTCCTGGTGGGCCCGGTCCTGGTGGGCCCGGTCCTGGTGGGCCCGGTCCTGGTGGGCCCGTCCTGGTGGGCCCGGTCCTGGTGGGCCCGGTCCTGGTGGGCCCGGTCCTGGTGGGCCCGGTCCGGGTGGGCCCGGTCCTGGTGGGCCCGGTCCTGGTGGGCCCGGTCCTGGTGGGCCCGGTCCTGGTGGGCCGGTCCTGGTGGGCCCGGTCCTGGTGGGCCCGGTCCTGGTGGGCCCGGTCCGGGTGGGCCCGGTCCTGGTGGGCCCGGTCCTGGTGGGCCCGGTCCTGGTGGGCCCGGTCCTGGTGGGCCCGGTCCGGGTGGGCCCGGTCCGTGTGAATAGTGTACATAGGGAGTATTTATTCCTTTGCTGTCGTCGTTCTTGTGAAGCACAGAAGCTGACAATCAGAAGATCTTCCTGTTCCGGAATCAGAACCGCAGCGGCGCCGGCGGTCCAGTCAAATGGTTCTGACTCTGACCCGGTCGAGACCGGACCCAGTTAAGGCTCGGTTCTGGTGCTGAGAAGAACATCACTGTAATGAAAGCTTTTATTTATGTTGTATGATTCCAATAAAACTGAACACACCACCTGAAGTCTCTGATGTTCGGGCCACACATGCCGGACCGGACCGGTTCTGGTTCTCCAGAATGTTCATGTCATTTCAACATCAGTTTCTAATTGTTCACTGGTCCGGTCCAGTTCAGGTGGGCTGCCACCTGCTTTCCATCACTTTTATAAAACTAACCTGGTTCTCCATGAAATACACAGAAATTACCAGTTTTCCTTTGACTAGGCCACTTAACCTCTTCATTATTCTTCATCAGGAACCATCTCTGGTACCGGTTCTGGTACCAGTTGCAGACACAACTTCATTCAAATGGATTCATTGGGGACCGGTGAACTTTGGTTTCTACCTGATGCTTCCAGGTCGTCACCATGGTTACGCTGGCTTCCTGCTTTGACGGCCATTGGAGGAGCAGCCAGGTCCTAACCCTAACCCCTAACCCTTAACCCCTAACCCTAACCCTATTCATGTTAACATTGAATGAGGGCAGAAATCCACTGCAGATGTTTGTCATAATCGGTTCACTGCAGAACGCAGAGCAACAACTACAGATTTAACTGACGATGCCAACCAATCTTCTCCCTCCCAGAAGAGCAGTAGAGAGCCAGAGTAGGTGGCCACCTCTTCTATAACCAAGAGAAGTTTCTCTGTTTAATAATCACAATAATCATCACAGTAAATTTTCCAGGCCCAGTGTGGAATCCAGCGACCCTGCAGGAAAAGCGTGTTGGACAATGGATGGGCGTGGAAGAGATTTTTTTTTCACATTTAAATTGATTTTAAAAAAAAACTTTCTAACAATGTAATAGGTATAGAATAAGCTTGTAGTTCCCGTCGCGGCCGCGGGGGCAGCAGCGAGCAGGAAGCGGTCAGCAGAAGAAGAGCAGCAGCAGCAGACTTCCCGGCGTGGCCTGTTGTGGTTCTGATTCGGTTGGTTTCCTCAGGGCCGGTGTTGAACAGAACATGGAGTTCGGACTTTAATCTTAATAGTCCGGGTGTGACGTCACAGTGAACCCTGCGGAGATGGCCTCGCGTCCGTCAGGTGAGCTTACCTGGTGAGTTAGCTTCGAGCTAACCGGTCATCCTTCGCAGGTTCGGTCAAACTAGAGGTTCCCTTAGAACGAACCGGAACCGAACCTGAGCCTGCAGGTTGTGGTTCTGAGGAACCGGGCTGTCCTCCCGGAAGGGTTTGTAGAACCCGGCGATCGACCCAGAACCCTACTGACTGCGATAGAACCAGGGAAGGGTCGGTTCGGATCTGGTTCCGGTCCAGCTCTGTCAGTGGAGCGCCTTCCCTCCGTCCCTATGGTTACAGGAAGTTCCGGTGGTTACCAGAACGTCCTGGGGTTCTGGTGGTGCTGCTGTCGGGTCCAGTTGGAAAGCAGTCTGGGTCGGTTCTGACTTCAGCCTGTAGCTGTGTTATCTGGATCAGGCTGTATGTCTATGAGATCTCCTCATGGTCCTGCTGTCTGCCCAGTGGTTCTGATTCTGACGTGGTTCTGGTTCTGCTGTACATTCCTGCAGCAGCCATGGAGCCCCCTGCTGGAGGAGAGGAGCTGTGCATCCTGCTGCTGAGGCAGGCAGGAAGCCGGGAGGTGGGCTGCCAGTGGGAGAGACCCGAGGAAGAGGAGCAGACGAGGAAGGAGGTGGGCTGCCAGAGCTGCAGAACCGAGACCAGGGAGGCGGCCGTCCAGGTGGACCTGCTGGGTCAGACCCAGAACCTGCTGGGTCAGAACTTCAGCTGGAGACACTCAGGTGAGACACAACCTCTCTCTCCTTCCTGCTTTTCTCCTGCCTCACCTGCACAAGTAGTTTGCACTTCTGCAGGCTGAGGACCTGATCCAACTGGGTGTGTTAGATTCCTTCATCTCATGGTTGGTTGGAAAATGATGAGTCTGACTGGAGACAATGAAGCTCTGCTTCCCAAACCCAAACAACAATACCTGAAGCAAAACGGTAGAAACGCGGTTAAACTGTTTAACTGCGTTTCTACGGTAAAACCGTGTTATTGTGCTTTGGGTAACGCAAGTTTTCTCATTAACATGTAACAATAACAGATCACTCTATCAGTTAACCTGAAGAAAAGTTCTACAAGAATCTGAAATCATATTCAGTTCAGTAATAAAGAGGCAGGCTCATAAAAACGGTCTATGTTCCAGCTTTTGGTTTCTGTATTCATCTTCAGTCAGTTTAATAGATCAACTCTCGTCTTGCCCAGACATTTATAGCTTCATGTTCATTTAACTCCTGCGTTCGTCACACAGAAACGTATGTAAAACCACCCAAGATATGAAGTGTATTTTCTGGTTCGTCTGTAAAGTTACACTTAACTTAATCCTCTAAAGGTTCAGTCTGTCTGCTCACCTGTATTAATAATCCGCCGCGCTGGTCGCTCTGAACCAGAGGAAAGCTGCCATACTCCACTTATCGCTCCCGTCATTTTAAGGATGTTATTGGACCCGGATATTATCATGAATCGATAAAATCCTCCAGGCTGAATCTGGAAATTGGACCTTTTGCTGCTAGCTTTCATCAACAACTCAGGCGGAAGTGAGAGCAACGCAAGTAACGACCCGGCGACGACCCGGCCGAGCGACGACCCGGCCAGCTCAATGATAAAATATAAATTAAGGAAGCTTCCAGGCAGATATGTTTTCCTTGAGAAATTTTAGTAATTGAAGTACTCAAATCATTCAAGGAATCATTTCACCCCCAAATTAAACAATTGAACTAAACAAGAACCGGTTCTCCAGAGATTTCCATTTCCAGGTGTAGTGATGTGTTTCTCACACAAGGAGGCAGCAGAGACGTTTGCTTCTTAATTATTCCCTGGAGTCTTGACTGCAGCCTGTCAGTCAGAACCCAGGGCCCAGTTTAACCCGGTTTGTCCCAGCAGGTTCGTCTGACGACCTGCTGCAGTGTCTGACAGTCCGACCCGACGGGTCAGACGGCGGTGCGCTGCTGCAGCACTGCGTCCCGAATCGGACCAGAACCAGGATCATCAGACCTGCAGCCAAACTCTCTGATGAGCCCACTGACACCAGAACCAGGAAGAGACCGGTTCCGCAGAGAGCCAGATGCAACGGGAGACCAGGCCGGCCGCGCCGCCGGTCACCTGACCCCAGAAGGACGAGCAGGAGGAGGAGGTGGGGGTGGAGGACAAAGACATCGGTGACCCCACCTGGACCCCGAGGGGAGGTGAGATCAGAACCAGAACCTGCTTGGTGAAGCTCCATTTCAGATCTGACCCATGCTCTCCTCTGTGTCCCCTCAGACCGGCCTCTGGCTGTGTCAGAGCCCGGACCGGACTCTGGACCCAGACCGGACTCTGGACCCAGACCGGACTCTGGACCCAGACCGGACTCTGGACCCAGACCGGACTCTGGACCCGGCCTGCAGCAGGAGCTGGACAGCTCGGTGTGTGACGTGTGTGGGAAGGTGATGAAGAACAAGTCCAGCCTGGCGCGCCACTCCTTCATCCACACAGGGAAGAAGCCGTTCGCCTGCCACCTCTGCCCGCTGCGCTTCAACCGCCGCGACAACCTGCGCCACCACCTGAGCCGGCTGCACCCGGACGGCGCGGCGCGGCGCCAGCGCCGGTCGTTGGCGCCGGCCTGGCTGTGCGCCGTCTGCGGGAAGACGTTCGTCTGCCGGTCACGGCTAAAGACTCACGAAGCCATCCACTCTGGCGTCAAGCCGTTCCGCTGCGACCTCTGCCCCAAGGCCTACATGCGCAGCAATGACCTGCAGCACCACAGGAACGGTGCACAGCTCCGGCGCCGGCCCGCCGGCCCGCCCCGCCTCACTGCTCTGCCATCTCTGTGGTAAGGAGTTCAAGTGCCGCTCGCAGCTCGCCATCCACTTCCAGACTCACACCGGCGAGCGCCCGCACCTCTGCGACATCTGCGGCCGCAAGTTCGCCCGTCAGTACCAGCTAAAGCGCCACAAGGCGCTGCTGCACCCCAGCCGTGCCGCTATGGAGGCCGGGCCGCCGCCGGACGAGGCGCCAGGCGCGGCGTTCACCTGCGGCGTCTGTGGCAGGCGGCTGAAGTCTGAGACGCAGCTGACCGAACACACTCGCATTCATGTGGGCGACAACCTGCATCACTGCAGCGTCTGCCTGCGTGGCTTCCAGCGCGCCGGCTACCTGCGGCAGCACCACCTGCGAGTGCACCTCAGGGCGGCGGCGGGCGAGGCGCCACGTGGCTCCAGGCGGCGCGGCGCTTCGCCCAGCTCCTTCTCCTGCACCGTCTGCGGGAAGGCGTTCCGGTTCCGCTCGCTGCTGGCCAGCCACGCTCTGGTCCACAGCGACGTGCGGCCGTTCGCCTGCGACTTCTGCAGCCGCAGCTTCCGCCGCCTCAGCCACCTGAAGAGGCACCGGCAGGCGGTGCACGCCGACGGGGCGCGCCCGCCACAGAGCTTCATCTGCCACATCTGCGGCAAAGACAAGAAGTGTCGCTCACAGCTCGCCAGGCACATCATCATCCACACCGGGGAGCGGCCGTTCGCCTGTGACCTCTGCCCCGCCCGCTTCAATCGCCGGGCAACCTGCAGCAGCACCAGAGGCGCATGCATGGCATGGGCAAGGCTGGCGAGGCTCCGCCCATCCTGTTCCAAGACGAGGACGATGTGCTGAGCTACAAGCAGGAGGAGCTGCTGGACCATGTGGGCGGGGCCAGCGCGGACCATGTGGGCGGGGCTGGTGATGATGAGGAGCAGCTGGACGCCACCTGACCAGACGCTGCTCTCTGCACAACCTGCTGTCCTTGGACACCGTAACAACTGTGGTTGGCACGGTAACTTGGGGTTTGAGTGTCTCCATGGCCACTGGGAGTGATTAACCACAGATTGAAGCGTCGCTGCTCAGATCAACCAATCAGGAAGCATCAGCTGCTTCGTCATGCTGAGGTACTGGCGGTTCTGGTTCCGGTCGGGTTCTGCCTCAGTGATTATTTCTGTTTTCTTTCTGCCAGAACATTGTTTTGTTGGATTTCTATTCGGATCTCCGTGGTTCTGCTGGCTCTCGGGTCGTTTAAATAAAACCTTCTTCTGATGTTGGGTGGTTTTATTTTTTAAAGGAGGCCTTTATTTTGACAGTCTTCAGACAGGAAGGGCCTCTGAGAGAAAGTCATGGGGGACAGGTCATTGAGTCGGCGCTGAGTTTTTATTTCTGATCTGACCCGGACAGTTCTACTGAGTCACCTTTGACCTTTGCCGGACAGAACTCTGCTGATGTTTCGCAGATGCTCTGCTGGAGTCGGGTCGGGACTTTGACTAGGCTGACTCAAAGAGACCAAGCAGCAGCTGATGAAACATCTTTTATTAAACATCAAAGCTTCATGCATCAGAAACGCAGCAGCAGCTCCCTGCCGTCCAAACATCGGACTGTCCTCGAACGCAGCATCAGTAACCAGAGTTTGTCCCTCTGCTTGCCCCGTACTTCATCTTGTCTGTCCAGCAGGGGGCACCAGAGCTTCTCACAACAGAACATGTTACACAGACAAGCCCCACCCACTCACTGTGACATCACTGACTCCACCCCCTTAATTAACTCGGGCTTAGGGACACAGGAGGAGGGAGGAGCCAAACAGGAAACAGTTTCAGCCAAAGTAACAAATTAAAACGTGACATCACTGATCTGCTGTCGAGTCACAGTGACGTCACACTTCCATGGTGTCGGGTTTGGGCGTCGTGGCAATCCAGAGGTTTGATTGGTCGGCAGGGGTCTTGGTCCGAGGACGACTGGAGAGACAGGATGACATTGCTGGTGCTCAGTGACCAATCGCAGAGGTTACACCAAGATTTTCAAAATAAAATGGGAAGGCAGAGAGCAGCACCAAATCTATTTTTATTGATTTGAGCATTCTGATCAGTAATTGATAAATGTTGCTTCCAGATCCATGATGCTAACTACAGCATCCCCAAGCATTTGTTTTTACTTTTTAATTTACACGTTGCAGCTATGTGGAGTCGTCAGGATCAGCTTCCTGTAACATTGACGACAGCTATATATCGTCATGGCAAACCTCAACCAATCACTGCTGTGTCCAGATCAATCGGGACAAAACAAGTTCTAATAATCGAAATATGTCAAAAATTTTTATTAATAACTGTGTCTTTAAAACCCAGACCAGGCTAACTGGACCAAGCTAACACTGACCAGGCTAACTGGACCAAGCTAACACTGACGAAGCTAACACCTACCAGGCTAATGTGGACCAAGCTAACACTGACCAGACTAATGTGGACCTAGCTAACATGGACCAGGCTAATGTGGAACAAGCTAACACTGACCAGGCTAACTGGACCAAGCTAACATTGACCAGGCTAATGTGGGACCAAGCTAACACTGACCAAACTAATCTGGACCTAGCTAACAGGGACGAAGCTAACACTGACCAGACTAATGTGGACCTAGCTAACACTGACCAGGCTAATGTGGACCAAGCTAACACTGACCAGGCTAACTGGACCAAGCTAACACTGACCAGACTAATGTGGACCTAGCTAACACTGACCTAGCTAACACTGACCAGGCTAATGTGGACCAAGCTAACACGGACCAGGCTAATGTGGAACAAGCTAACACTGACCAGGCTAATGTGGAACAAGCTAACACTGACCAGGCTAATGTGGAACAAGCTAACACTGACCAGGCTAATGTGGACCAAGCTAACACTGACCAGGCTAACTGGACCAAGCTAACACTGACCAGACTAATGTGGACCTAGCTAACACTGACCTAGCTAACACTGACCAGGCTAATGTGGACCAAGCTAACACGGACCAGGCTAATGTGGAACAAGCTAACACTGACCAGGCTAATGTGGAACAAGCTAACACTGACCAGGCTAATGTGGAACAAGCTAACACTGACCAGGCTAATGTGGACCAAGCTAACACTGACCAGGCTAACTGGACCAAGCTAACACTGACCAGGCTAACTGGACCAAGTTAACACTGACCAGACTAATCTGGACCTAGCTAACAGGGACGAAGCTAACACTGACCAGGCTAATGTGGACCAAGCTAACACTGACCAGGCTAATGTTAGGCTAACCCTCTACAGCAGCAACTCATCCTGAGGCATTCCGTGGTCCAGGTGTGTTGGAGCAGGAATCCATCTATATGGCTCCCTTAAAGGAACAGGCCACGGTTCTGGAGGAAGTGTGTCTAATAGCCAGGCATGCTGGGAGATGTAGTCCTACCTCCTGCTGAGCGTCTGGAGGCAGCAGGTCCCTGAAGCCACCAGGATGAGCAGCAGCAGCGGGATGGTGGGGATCACCACGTACAGCAACAGGATTCCTGAACACAGCGTGATGTCACCGTGACATCACAGGAGGGCAGAGGCCACAAGTGATCGTACCTGAAGATGAAGATCCTGCCACAACCACCTGAGGTGGTAAGCTGCCACCGCCATCCGCCTGGGTCACCACACCTCCGCCTGCAGTCACAGCTGAGGCAAAGAGAAGCCCAGGTTAGACAGCTGCAGGTAGCCCCGCCCACACACCTGGCCGGTCTCACCTGGCTGATACTTGCAGATGAAGTTGTGCTTCATGTTGCAGCGGTCGTCGTTCCATTGGTGGAGATAAGCCCCACCCAGACCTGCGGGCGCGCTGGGCTGGTGGTACATGACGACGCAGGCCTCGCCGCCGCACGACGGCTCGTCCAGGTACCAGTTCCTGGAGCGGGGTCACTATGGGTACCGGCAATAGCATTTTGGAAACCGTCCAGGTGGGAGAAGAAAGTCTCACCTGAAGGTGGCCACGCTGCCATCGGTCCACTGGTACAGGTCAGGGCACGGGGTCAAGGTGTGGTTGGCTCCGCCCCCCCGCGTCAGGCCGATCCAGAAATCCCCGTCAGAAATCCCGCCTCCACCTTTGGTTCCGCCCACTGCTCCTAAACGCAGCGCCTGGAGGAGGGACGGCTCAGTGGGTCTTATTTCCAAAGCGCCTTCACACCTGACAGCTGCAGGTGTTCGTCTCACCTGCAGCAGATGCTCCACGTCGCTCTGCTCTGATTGGCTCTCCACGCTCAGCAGCGCCCCCCCGTCCATGAGGCAGGCTTGCTTCGCCTCACCGAACGCCACGCGGCTCGACACGTCGTGGAAATACGCCATCTTGTAGCAGGGACGGTCGGCTCCGCCCACACACACCGTCTGGCCTGCAGACAAGCCCCGCCCACAAAGCTGCCAGTCAGAGCTGCAGGTGGAGAGCAGGGTGAGTGTCTGTGACCCAAACCCCAACCGATGGGCCTTTTGGGGCCCAAAGCTCGTCCTGATATGGCAGATACCCTTATTTAGGGTCAGGGGTCAGACGGTTTCGCAGTTCTAACCCTTCAGTGAACTCTGAGGACTGGAGCTGAGAAACATGGAGCCAAAAACTCCGGAGTTTAGCTGGAGAATGAAATAAAACAGAATAGCATAGCGTAGAAAACAATAGCATAGCGTAGAAAACAATAGCATAGCATAGAAAACAATAGCATAGCATAGAAAACAATAGCATAGCATAGAAAACAATAGCATAGCATAGAAAACAATAGCATAGAGATGCAAAGGCAGAAACACAAGCAGTGTCAGTGTGTATCAGTGTGTGTGTGTGTATCAGTGTGTGTGTATCAGTGTGTGTCAGTGTGTGTGTGTCAGTGTGTATCAGTGTGTGTCAGTGTGTGTATCAGTGTGTGTGTGTATCAGTGTGTATCAGTGTGTGTATCAGTGTGTGTGTGTGTATCAGTGTGTATCAGTGTGTATCAGTGTGTGTGTGTGTATCAGTGTGTATCAGTGTGTGTATCAGTGTGTGTCAGTGTGTATCAGTGTGTCAGTGTGTGTGTGTATCAGTGTGTGTCAGTGTGTATCAGTGTGTGTGTGTGTCAGTGTGTATCAGTGTGTGTGTGTATCAGTGTGTATCTGTGTGTATCAGTGTGTATCAGTGTGTGTGTGTATCAGTGTGTATCTGTGTGTATCAGTGTGTATCAGTGTGTATCAGTGTGTGTCAGTGTGTGTCAGTGTGTGTCAGTGTGTATCAGTGTGTGTGTATCAGTGTGTGTCAGTGTGTATCAGTGTATCAGTGTATCAGTGTGTATCAGTGTGTGTCAGTGTGTATCAGTGTGTGTGTGTCAGTGTATCAGTGTGTGTCAGTGTGTATCAGTGTGTGTCAGTGTGTATCAGTGTGTGTGTGTGTGTGTATCAGTGTGTGTGTATCAGTGTGTGTATCAGTGTGTATCAGTGTGTGTGTGTGTGTGTATCAGTGTGTGTGTGTGTGTGTGTGTGTGTGTCTCCTCTTCCTCTCTCTCTGATTTCTTCTCCTGCCTCATCATCACTTTCTCTTCTCTTCAGCAGTTCTGGGTTTCAGAACCGTTCGTCTCTGTGACGGAGGCGGAACCGGAACCAGAACCTCGCTGGATCTGCTGAGTCTGCGGATCGTCCTGCAGCTCAGATTCTCATCCAGAACCGGTTCTGATTGAGCGGAACCAGCTGGTTACTGAGGTTCTGTAACCAGATGAACCAGAACCTCTGAGCGGTTCTGGCCCGGTTCTGACCTGCTACGCTGCAGCCAGGTGTGATGAAGATGATGAGGTGATGAAGGTCGGTTTGTAACTCACCGCTCACCACCCGCGCGCGCTGACCCCTGACCCTGCCTTTACCATGACGACGCCCAGCAGTAGCAGCAGCATGTTTTGTTGAGTTTTTCAGAATAAAAGCCCGCGGCTCGGCGTCCTGCTCCGCGTGGCTCCTCCGCTCTGAGCCGAGCTGAGGAAGAGGAGGAAGAGGAGCTGAGGCTCTGCGGTGTCTCCTCCTCCCGCATCGATCCCAGCCTCAGCTGGCCGCCCCGCATCCCCCTGCTGTTTGCTGATTGGCTGCTGCATCCGATCGTTGGCGGAGCGGCTCCTCTGATGTCTGCAGCAACACTTCCTGAGCGGATCGATCCGCCGCGCACGCGCACTCTTAAAGTAATTAAAGGAAACCTGAGAGGAAGAGGAGGAGGATGAAGCTCCAGGCTGCAGAACCACAGACCCATCCAGAACCATCAGGTCTAGTGGGGTGATGGGTAAGTTCAGGTGACCCGGTCCAGTCTACTTCCAGCTCTCTGATTGGTCCAGGACGGAGGAATAAAGAGAGGTCTTCAGGTTTCAGTGGGTTTATGTGAGTTTTGATGTTTGTAGTTTGGTTTTGTCCACAGAAAAACTTGCTGAACATTTTCACTTCAGGTTCATTTTATATGCTGACTTCTGTGTAAAATATGGGGCCGCAGTTTTGTGTGTGTGTTTTACATGAAGCTCCAGATGTTCAGCTTCAGGTGACAAATGTCCCTAACCCTCGTTATGAATTAGAAATTGTTATTCCTCTTATGTTGGACAGTTTATTGTTGACCAGAAGACCTTTGCTTTGTTCTTTTTAAGAAATACTCAACACACCCACACACACACACCACCCACCCACACACACACCCACACACACACACACACACACACAGACCCACACACACACACACACACCCACGCACACACACACACACAGACCCACACACACACACACCCACACACACACAGACCCACACACACACACACCCACACACACACACCACCCACCCACACACACACCCACGCACACACACCACCCACACACACAGACCCACACACACCCACGCACACACCACCCACCCACACACACACACACCCCACACACACACCCACACACACACACCCACCCACACACACAGACAGACCCGCACACACACACACCCACAGACACACACACACACCCGCACTCACACACAGACCCGCACACACACACACACACACACCCACGCACACACACACACCCACACACACAGACCCACACACACACCCACACACACACACCACCCACCCACACACACCCCCACACACACAGACCCGCACACACACACAGACCCACACACACACACACACACCCACGCACACACACACACCCACACACACACACACACCCACACACACACAGACCCACACACACACACACCCACACACACACAGACCCACACACACACACACCCACACACACACCCACACACACACACACACACCCACGCACACACACCACCCACCCACACACACACACACACACAGACCCGCACACACACACACACCCACGCACACACACACACACCCACACACACACACACACAGACCCGCACACACACACCACACACACCACCACCCCCACACACACACACACACACACACACCCACACACCCGCACACACACACACACACACACAGTTTGTGGGGACTTTCCATTGACTTCCATTCATTTCTGCAGCTGAACCTCAATCCCTGCCTTTATTCTGAACTGAACCCAAAACAGTTTCCCCTCATAGGACCAAGGAAATGAAACGACATGTCAGGAAAATGGTTCCCACAATGCATCAGCCACACGGCGCCACACGGCGCCCTCACACCACCCTACTCCAGGGTTAGGGTCTGTAATGGGAATCGATCGAGTCTCGACGTCCAATCAGACGGCGGCTGCTCTGACTGCCTGATGGCTCATTAACCTGCTGACTGAGGGGGCGGAGCCAGAGCGGTTCTGAAGGCGCACGGCTCCACTGGACAGAACCATCAGAACCTCAGCTGGAATCAGGCTGCTGTAGGAACCGGGTCTCAGGAGGAGAACCAGAACCAGGCTTTGGGAAAACGGAGACTGACTCAGATTGAGTTGCCCTCTGCTGGTCCATAAGAGGAACAGCAGGGTTCTAATCAGACCCAAAGAGTCTGAGCAGATACCCAGTCAGAACCAGCAGGTTCTAGTCGATCTGACAGCTGGATCAGAACCCGGGGCGGTTCTGAAGGACAGACATGGCGAGACGTTCAGAACCTTTTATTAGAGATTAAAAGCAGCAAAGATCAGAATGTTCCTTCAGTAAAAACTACAGTTAAAAACCAGAACCGGAACCAGAACCTTGTCCCACCGGACCCGCCGGTTCGTCAGCCCTCCAGCTGCCACTGCTGCAGCTCGCTGCCGTCGCAGATCGCCATGGCAACATAGCCCTTCGGTCCGGCTGGACGGGAAACGGCGAGACACTGACCCACAGAGACCTGGTAGAGCCGGTTGGCCTTCTGGGGAGAAAGAGCCGGGTCAGAGCCGGGTCAGAACCGGGTCAGAGCCGGGTCACCGGGTCAGAACCGGGTCAGAACCGGGTCAGAACCGGGTCAGAACCGGGTTAGAGCCGGGTCAGAACCGGGTCAGCCGGGTCAGAGCCGGGTCAGAGCCGGGTCAGAGCCGGGTCAGCACCAGGTCAGAACCGGGTCAGAATTGGGTCAGAGCCGGGTCAGAGCCGGGTCAGAACCGGGTCAGAGCCGGGTCAGAACCGGTCAGAGCCAGGTGAGAACCGGGTCAGAACCGGGTGAGAACCGGGTCAGAACCGGGTCAGCACCAGGTCAGAGCCGGGTCAGCACCAGGTGAACCGGGTCAGAAACGGGTCAGCACCGGGTCAGAACCGGGTCAGAGCCAGGTGAGAACCGGGTCAGAACCGGGTGAGAACCGGGTCAGAACCGGGTCACCAGGTCAGAGCCGGGTCAGCACCAGGTGAGAAACCGGGTCAGAAACGGGTCAGCACCGGGTCAGAGCCGGGTCAGAGCCGGGTCAGAACCAGATGAGAACCGGGTCAGAAACGGGTCAGAACCGGATCAGAACCAGGTGAGAACCGGGTCAGAACCGGGTCAGAACCGGGTCAGAGCCGGGTCAGAGCCGGGTCAGAACCGGGTCAGAATTGGGTCAGAGCCGGGTCAGAACTGGGTCAGAGCCGGGTCAGAGCCGGGTCAGAGCCGGGTCAGAGCCGGGTCAGAGCCGGGTCAGAACCGGGTCAGAGCCGGGTCAGAGCCGGGTCAGAACCGGGTCAGAGCCGGGTCAGAGCCGGGTCAGAGCCGGGTCAGAGCCGGGTCAGAACCGGGTCAGAACCGGGTCAGAATTGGGTCAGAACCGGGTCAGCACTAGGTGAGAACCGGGTCAGAAACGGGTCAGAACCGGGTCAGAGCCGGGTCAGAATTGGGTCAGAACCGGGTCAGCACCAGGTGAGAACCGGGTCAGAGCAGGTCAGCACCAGGTGAGAACCGGGTCAGAGCCGGGTCAGAGCCGGGTCAGCACCAGGTGAGACCGGGTCAGAACCGGGTCAGAACCGGGTCAGAGCCGGGTCAGAACCGGGTCAGCACCAGGTGAGAACCGGTCAGAACCGGGTCAGCACCAGGTGAGAACCGGGTCAGAACCGGGTCAGAACCGGGTCAGAGCCGGGTCAGAACCGGGTTAGAGCCGGGTCAGAACCAGATGAGACCCGGGTCAGAACCGGGTCAGCACCAGGTGAGAACCGGGTCAGAACCGGGTCAGCACCAGGTGAGAACCGGGTCAGAATTGGGTCAGAACCGGGTCAGCCAGGTGAGAACCGGGTCAGAGCCGGGTCAGCACCAGGTGACAACCGGGTCAGAACCGGGTCAGCACTAGGTGAGAACCGGGTCAGAATTGGGTCAGAACCGGGTCAGCACCAGGTGAGAACCGGGTCAGAACCGGGTGAGAACCGGGTCAGAGCCGGGTCAGCACCAGGTGAGAACCGGGTCAGAACCGGGTCAGCACCAGGTGAGAACCGGGTCAGAACCGGGTCAGAACCGGGTCAGAGCCGGGTCAGAATTGGGTCAGAACCGGGTCAGCACCAGGTGAGAACCGGGTCAGAACCGGGTCAGAGCCGGGTCAGCACCAGGTGAGAACCGGGTCAGAAACGGGTCAGAACCGGGTCAGCACCAGGTGACAACCGGGTCAGAACCGGGTCAGCACTAGGTGAGACCGGGTCAGAATTGGGTCAGAGCCGGGTCAGAATTGGGTCAGAGCCGGGTCAGCACTAGGTGAGAACCGGGTCAGAATTGGGTCAGAGCCGGGTCAGCACTAGGTGAGAACCGGGTCAGAATTGGGTCAGAGCCGGGTCAGCACCAGGTGAGAACCGGGTCAGAGCCGGGTCAGAACCGGGTTAGCCGGGTCAGAACCGGGTCAGAGACGCCACCATCAGAACCTCACCCCCAGGCTCCACTGCTGCGACCCCCCTGAGCCGTGACACTTCATGAGCCGCGGGAGGTCAGAGGTCCTGACCTCCGACACGTCCAGGCACAGCAGGCCGGCCAGAACCAGCTGCCCGTCCTCGTCGTACGACCAGTCCTGCAGAGGTCAGAGGGTCAATGTGTGACTGACAGAGGTCAAGGGGTCAGATGGCGCCTAAACGCTTTTCTCACCTGCTCCGGGTCTCCGTGGTTACACGGCCTCAGGACGACGGCGCCGCCCTTCTGGCTGACCCGCCCCTGCGCCACCAGGCAGCGTCCGGTCGCTAGGTTACGCAGCTGAAAGACACAGAGAGGGTGAGAGCCTGCGGCGGGGTCGGAGGTCGCGGCGCGCGCGGCGCGTTCAGGTACCCGGCCGCGCTGCAGGACTTTGGGCCGCCTCAGGCCTTTGTGGACCAACGGAGGCGCCTGCTTGTTGCCGTTGGCGACGGCCTGCATCTCGGGGTAAACGGCGTCCAGATACCAGCGGAACGAGCGACACTGCAGCCGCTTCCTCAACGCCACGCTCGCTGATGTCACCGTAATCACGGTTACGCAGCTCAGGTCGCAGCGCCAGGTACTGCTCCTGAAGGGGCCAGAGGAAGTGAGGTCAGAGACAGGAAGTGAGGTCAGAGACAGGAAGTGAGGTCAGAGACAGGAAGTGAGGTCAGGGACAGGAAGTGAGGCCAAATACAGGAAGTGATGTCAAAGACAGGAAGTGAAGTCAGACAGGAAGTGAGGTCAGGGACAGGAAGTGAGTTAGGGACAGGAAGTGAGATCAGACAGGAAGTAAGGTCAAAGACAGGAAGTGAGGTCAAAGACAGGAAGTTAGGTCAAAAGACAGGAAGTTAGGTTAGGGACAGGAAGTGAGGCCAGGAACCTTGAAGTCATCCATCCAGACATGCGCCAGCCGCAAGGAATTATGGGCCATGGTATCCTGTCCTCCAGGTGAGCCGTACGGCCGCCGCTTCCTGAAGATGTGTCCCACCCTGGAGCACGGGACGATCAGCAGTTGGCCGCCGCACATCCAGATCTGAAACCACAGCGCCGCCGTCAGCGCCGGCGCCTTCAATGACACTCTGTGAAACTCAGCGCTCACCCTAAGGAGATCTCCAGGTTCTCTCCTCCCCAAATGTCCATGCCACCGTCGTACTGGCCCAGCTCGAAGAAGTACTTCCTGTCCATGGCGAACAATCCCCCCGCCATGGTGGGAGACCTAGGGGCACGGGGAGAGATCAGGGGTCATGGACACCCGAAGGTCACCTGGTGCCGCATGTTCCGAGTTACCTGAAGGGTCCGGCGGCGCCGTCGGGCCCGCTGAGCTCGGCCGGCGGCACCGGGTCCCACTTGAAGTGCAGCCCCCAGTTGAAGCCGCCGCGGACGATGGGCGAGGCGAAATACGCCAGCGTGTCGGCGGAGACGATGTCGATGACGGGGCAGACCACGGTACGGCGGTCCGCCTGCACCGGCGCCAGCAGCGGCTGCAGCCACGCCTCGTTCACCTCGCAGTGGCTGTCCAGGAACACCAGGACCTCACCTGGAGCACCGAGGGGCGGGGCTTAGCGTGGCACCATCCAGGCTGTACCCAAAGGGGGCGGGGCTCGGCTTACCTGTGGCGTGGGCGGCTCCGATCATTCGTCCCCGGATCAGCCCCTCCCTCTGCTGGTTCCGGACCAATCGGACCTTGCCCTGTAGCTCCGTCCTCAGGTACCGGTCCAGCTCGTCCTTCAGCTCTTCTGCAGCAGAACACAGGCAGCCTTAGCAGGTGGGATCCGGGCCGGATCCGGGCCGGAGCCGGGTCGGGACCGGGCGGTGGGTACCCAGCTCGCTGTGTGGTCGTCCACTAGGATGACCTCGTGCAGCAGGTGGGCGGGGCTTCGGTCCAGAACGCTGTGGACGGTCCTGAGCAGGGCGGACGGCGCCTCGTTGAAGAAGCAGATCACGATACTGGCGGCCGGGAGCGCCGAAGGGTACGCCTTCTGACGGCACCTGGGAACGGGCCGGAACCAGGTCAGAACCAGGACCGGTCGGAAACGGGTCAGATCTAAACCGGAACCTACCGTGGGTCGCGGGTGTCGGGCAGCGGGCGGTGGAAGCCCAGCCGGTTGGAGATCAGGACGTTAAAGGCGTGGCGCTGGTAGCCGGCGTCTCGGACCTCCTGGTCCGCCTCGTTGTAGATCATCCCTGCAGAACCAGAACCTCTCAGAACCCGGCCACACCTCGTGTTCCCCTGAATGCATCACGGACACCCACCCTCCTCCGGCGACAGCTCCGCCCCCTTGTGGTCGGACACAGCTCCGATCGGCCGGGCGCGGTGCGGCACAGGGTTCCTGCTAGGCTCCGCCCCCAGGAAGAAGTACAGGTAGAGGAGGACGGACCAGGTTGCCGAGGTAACGAGGCAGCCATAGCAGAAGTACCTCAGCGTGACACTGGGCATGGTGGGCGAGCGAGCATCGCCTCACATCACCTGCTGGGAGAGAGAGAGAGCTGACCAGGCTAAAGTTAGCGCACCCTGACCTCTGGGCTAAAGTTAGCACCCTGACCTCTGGGCTAAAGTTAGCACACCCTGACCTATGGGCTAAAGTTAGCATACCCTGACCTATGGGCTAAAGTTAGCACCCTGACCTCTGGGCTAAAGTTAGCACACCCTGACCTCTGGCTAAAGTTAGCGCACCCTGACCTCTGGGCTAAAGTTAGCACACCCTGACCTCTGGGCTAAAGTTAGCATACCCTGACCTATGAGCTAAAGTTAGCGCACCCTGACCTATGGGCTAAAGTTAGCGCACCCTGACCTCTGGGCTAAAGTTAGTGCACCCTGACCTCTGGGCTAAACTTAGCACACCCTGACCTATGGGCTAAAGTTAGCGCACCCTGACCTATGGGCTAAAGTTAGCGCACCCTGACCTATGGGCTAAAGTTAGCGCACCCTGACCTCTGGGCTAAAGTTAGCGCACCCTGACCTGGGCTAAAGTTAGCGCACCCTGACCTCTGGGCTAAACTTAGCACACCCTGACCTCTGGGCTAAACTTAGCGCACCCTGACCTATGGGCTAAAGTTAGCGCACCCTGACCTATGGGCTAAAGTTAGCATACCCTGACCTATGGGCTAAAGTTAGCGCACCCTGACCTATGGGCTAAAGTTAGCGCACCTTGACCTATGGGCTAAAGTTAGCGCACCGTGACCTATGGGCTAAAGTTAGCACACCCTGACCTATGGGCTAAAGTTAGCGCACCTTGACCTATGGGCTAAAGTTAGCGCACCCTGACCTATGGGCTAAAGTTAGCGCACCCTGACCTATGGGCTAAAGTTAGCGCACCCTGACCTCTGTTAGCGCACCCGACCTGACCTATGGCTAAGTTAGCGCACCCTGACCTCTGGGCTAAAGTTAGCGCACCCTGACCTATGGGCTAAAGTTAGCGCACCCTGGTTAAGCTCAAGCTGAAGGCAGCAGGGACATCATTGAAGTAGTTAATGTTTACCGCAGAACCCTGAACGCATCACGCGCTCAGTTAATGATCTGAGATCTCATGACGTCAGTGTCAGTTTATTTATGTTTTTATAATATATATTCATTTAGAAACAGCTGTTTCAATCCAAAATAAAGGAACAGTTCAGTTTCACTGAATCAGATTGGAGCAAAGGAACCGTTAGCCTGACAGAATCAGTCTGACGTAATAAATGACTGTTCGGTTCATTTATTATATTTCTAATAAATGAACTGTTCATTTAGCTCAGGAGTTCAGGTCAGTCAGCTCACCTGTATCTCACCTGTAGGGAACAGTGACGTCACTCAGCGGAGTGTCTACAGTCCGACAGCCGAACCAAACAGTACCTGCCGGTACTGACCCGGCTCCAGGTGTTGGATTTAAACCGAAATGTTCTGGTTCGGTTCGTCCAACTAACGGAACCGAACCTCGTGTTAAACCCAGATGGTCCTGGATAACAGCGGCCTGAAGCCTTCACAGTTCCGATTATTCAAAGTTCTGATCCGGCAGGAGAAGAACTGTTCTGGGTTCGGTTCTGACCCCCGGTCCGATAATGGAACTCAGTGGGTTAGCGGCTGCTAGCTGCTATCACATACAGCAGCCAAACAGTTTGGTCCAGTTCAGTCATCGGACGGTACCTGCTCTGGGTCCGCGGACCGTCTGCGGTTCCCTCGGCGGCAGAACCCGACCCGCTGCAGCTCCTGACACCGCGGCAGAACCACCGGGACCACGTGACCCAACAGACGCCCCTTCAAAACAAAACGGAAAACACGACAGTAGACCTTCACAATAAAAGTCCCGAATGAGCTAAAGGAAAAAAATAATGATGAATAAAGAAAATGTAGAAGATGAACTGATGAATTGATGAACTGATGAACTGATGAATTGTAAAACAAAAGGAGTCTTACAGGAATGTTGGGAAATGAAGGAAACATAATGGATGTTATGAATTGTGACTTATTTCCAATAAATTACCTAAATCATTTATTTTTGTAACTATTTAAATGATATTATTCCCAGTGAATTTTCTAAATTAAGAATGTTTCAGATTGTTTAAGGATTTCTGTTTTGATTAGCATCATTGGTGGTTTATATTTTCTTTGTTTCATAATATTTACGCTTTGTAATGTTTTGGCTTTTTGTTCCTCTCTGCTCTGTAGTAACTGATTGCAGGCCTATAACAGCAGGTAGAATCAATGAATGACTTGAACTGTCAAAATGTTTGGCACAAAGAAATCATTGAAAGCAGCGAGGTTCGTTTAGTTCTGTTTGTGATGTAAGTTGATGTTTTGTATTCTAATATTTGTAGATGTTTTAGTTTCATGCTGAACTTTGTGACTGAGGCTGAGGAGCTGCTACACTGGATATTTACAGATTAAGGAAAGAATTATTTATTTATTCACAGAATACAAAATTGAAAAATAGAGTTTAAGAGAGGTAATGTTGCTACACACTCCTGTACAGTAGGTGGCGGTATGCACCTTAAAGTCGCTTGTGATACACCATACACCATTTCGTTTAAAAGATTTTTAAACAAAATATTTATTTGTACAATCATTTAACAAGACAGTGTTAAATACATATTCAGGACATAATAAATAATATTTACATTAGCAGCTGCTTGGATTGAAGTTGCTCCAGATCAGAAAGTGAACTTTAACCTCAGCCTGGTGGTCAGACCTCCAGAAGGGTTCAAGTTAGGGTTCGGGTTCGGGTCAACCCCAGCCAGAAGAAGAAGAGTGTGAGTCGGTTCGGCGTTCTGGATCAGACCGGTGGTTCGATAGGTTCTAATAGTGATTCGGATCCACTGGAGAAGGAAATGTCAGAGACAGCTCACATGTTGCCTCACTAACCGTCAGCACCATGCAGGGCAGGAACCAAGATGGCGGACTGACCACTGCACGAAACCAAGGTTCTGACTGAGTAACGTTGTGTTTCCACCTGAAGGTTCATGAAGGATTCCTAGAAGCTTTCCAAAGAATTCAAAATCCAGAAACAACAGCGGCAGAGACCGACGGAGCTGCTACACCACCGTGATGATGAATCGGTTTCCTCAACTCCAAGGAAACGACTGACGGCTAAGAAAACCAAACCAACAGAAGGCAACAGCGAGAAGCAAGCAGAGCCGGCCCTCTGGTTCTGCTAACAATGTGGACCGGCTGCAACCAGCAGTCTGATCATTAGATCGATTAAACACCTGCTATAAACTGATTGCATCTCTGGCTGTTTACATTACATACATGTATAATAGATACATTTATTGACCATCTGATTTATGGACCAGTTGATTTCTGGGAGCCGATTTCCTTCATTTTGGGGCATCGTGATCGGCCGATACTGACGTGAAGCTGATCTGATGTCCATCATGATGTCCATCATCTCTGTCCTTGTGCAGAGACAGTTGGACTGACAGACCAGGCCAGTCTCAACGTTTACAGCTAATATTCACTGTTAGCAACTCAGAGACTTTGCTGCTACATTCAGAAACATTTCAGACTCAATAAATTCATATGAGCCAAAATCAGCAGGTCAAAGGTCAGAACCAGGAATCGGCCAGAAAACTGCAATCGCTGCAGAACACATTCATCACATTCAATTCATTTCTCTTCAGCTCCAATAGCTAAAATCTAATTTATACCAGGTGAGTCTTTCTCCCCTGGAATGTGGACCGGTACCGGTACCGGGTCGGTTCTGAGCCTCCAAATGATTTTTCTCATCAGCAAACAGCAATCAGCTGCAGCAGAGAGCAGCTTGGCCTGCAGGGCGGCGGCTGACGTCTCAACATTTAGCTGGACAATAGAATCTGATGAGTTTTAATTATTCATATCAAACCTGATCAAACAGTTTGAGCCAAAATACCTCAGAAATATCCATCAGGAGAATCAACTCATTGACGTTTAAACTCAGTTTCACACAAAGACGCAGCTTCAATGTTGCAGAACTGGACCGGTCCGGGTTGTCAAGGTCATTTCTGTTAGCAGCTTTATTATCTTTACATTATAAAGACTCATTAAAACAAACCGTATCTGGCTCTTTCTGTTCGATTCTATTCTTCTCCTTGTTTGAGACACTGTTCTGATGGAGCTTTGTTTGCTTTGCAGCTCATGTTACAGCAAAGCCTGCTGTACCTTCCACAGACACCAGGGGGCCCCAGCAGTGATTTATTTCTATTTTTAAAATAATGATGAAAAACAAATCACTTTGTTTTCACATCATAAATTGTGTGTTTTTGTTATTATAATGACATAGAAATTATTCCTAAAAAATAAAATCAGCTTCACTGAGGGGCAAACTGTCAGGGGCCCCTCAGCTATGCCTTGGGCCGGCCCTGGCCCCAAGTATCCAGCACTATTCTTGAGGCGATATTGAGTCTGCAGACGAAAGTAACTGGAATGGAGATGCAATTTGGAGACATCTGAGAGCAAAACCATTGGCTAGCACTCTGATGGCTAACAGCAAAGGTTGTGAAACTGAATGCAGAGGAGCTAAAGCACAAGGGTCAAACTCCAGGCCTTAGGGCCGCTGGCCGTCCTGCAGGTTTTAGATGAGCCACAGGTAAAAACCTTGGAATGAAACGGCTTCGTGACCTCCTGCTGTGGATCGGTTCTCCAGAACCTTAATGAGCTCATTATTCTGTCCAGGTGCTGCAGCAGAGGCTCATTGAAACGCTGCAGGGCAGCCTGCGACCTCCAGGTCTGGAGTTTGACCCCTCAGCTAAAGAAATGCAAACAGAAGGTGGCTAAACTGGAGGCAGCTAATGGACAGTTAGTGAAAGAAAATAACGAGCTAAGGAGAGATTCAGGATGCGATGGCGTCAGACTGAGAGGAAAGATGACAGTAATAAAAACTACAAAATGTTTCCCCAGATGGAGGATCCTGTGGATGTTGTGCAGAGACTGAGAAAGAAAGAAGATAATCAATCTGGACAGATTGTTGCACAAAGTGAAGAGAAGCTATGGAGACTCCAACAACACCAGGAAACTGTGGCAGGGCATCCAGTCTATCACAGACTACAAACCCCCATCCTGCCAGACCGACACTGGCTTCCTCAACGAGCTCAACAACTTCTTCGGAAGATTTGAGGAGCTGAACAACCCTGCGAGGAAAGCGACGCCACTCCCCGATGAACAGGCGCTCAGACTAGAAACATCAGCAGTGCGGAAGGTTCTGAGGAAGGTCAACGCGCGGAAAGCTGCAGGTCCGGACAACATTCCAGGTCTGCTAATCAAGGAATGCTCGGACCAGCTGGCCCACGTGCTCACCGACATCTTCAACACGTCTCTGGACCAGGCTGTCGTCCCACGGTGCTTCAAGTCTGCCACTGTCGTTCCGGTCCCGAAGTCAACCACCATCACATGCCTTAACGACTTCCGCCTGTCGCACTGACATCCACCATCATGAAGTGCTTCGAAAGACTTGTTAAGGACCACATCATCTCCACGCTCCCCCCATCACACGACCCTTTCCAGTTTGCATACCAGTCCAAGCGCAGTGCTGAGGATGCAGTCTCCACTGCTCTCCACCTGAGCCTGGAGCATCTGGAGGAGAAGAACACCCACGTGCGGATGCTGTTCCTGGACTTCAGCTCAGCGTTCAACACCATCATCCCCCAAGACCTGGTGGGCAAACTGGGCCCCTTAGGAATTAACACCCCCCTCTGCAACTGGCTGCTGGACTTCCTCACTGACAGAACCCAGGCTGTCAGAATGGAGAACAACACCTCCGATGTCATCACCCTGAACACCGGCACCCCTCAGGGTTGTGTCCTGAGCCCCCTGCTGTTCACCCTGATGACCCACGACTGCCGTCCACACTTCAGATCCAACCACATCCTGAAGTACGCGGACGACACCACAGTGGTGGGCCTCATCCGGGACAACAACGAGACGGCCTATAGGGAGGAGGTGCGGCATCTGGTGGACCGGTGCAGAGGAAACAACCTGATCCTGAATGTCAACAAGACCAAGGCATCGTAGACTTCAGGAAATCCAGACCCACCCACACACCACTCCTCATCAACGACTCAGCAGTGGAGGTCGTCAGCAGCACCAAGTTCCTGGGGGTGCACATCAACGACAACCTCAGCTGGTCTCCCCACATCTCCTCCCTGGTGAAGAAGGGCCAGCAGCGCATGCACTTCCTGCGTCGGATGAAGAGAGCATCCCTCCCGCCCCCCATCCTTCAGACCTTCTACAGAGGGACCACCGAGAGCCAACTGACCAGCTACATCTCCATCTGGTCTGGGAGCTGCAGGGCCTCTGACTGGAAGTCTCTACAGAGGGTGGTGAGGACAGGGGAGAAGATCACGGGGGCTCTGCTCCCCTGCATCAAGGACATCGCAGAGAGGCGCTGCCTATCTCGCGCTCACCAGATCCTCTCCGACCCCACCCACCCCAACCATGGACTGTTTTCCCCCCTGGCGTCTGGAAGAGGTTCTGCAGCATCTTGTGCAGAACAACCAGACTACTGAACAGTTTCTTCCCCCGGGCCATCAGACTGCTTAACGCCACATAACACACCACACACTCACAAACCAAATCACCCCCCATGGACATGGTCAATACATGCACTTTAGTTTAGTTTTTTTCACAACACTGAACCTGTATTTTATTGTATTGTATTGTATTGTATGTATTGTATTGTATTGTATTGTATTGTATTGTATTGTATTTTTTATTGTATTGTATTTTTTGTATTGTATTGTATTGTATTGTATTTATTTATTGTGTAGTTTAAGGTTTTAGCTCTGCTACACTGGTAGCCAAGTAACAACATTTCGTTGTCAAGATTCTCCTTGTGTTTTTTTGTACAATGACAATAAAGGAAGTCTAAGTCTAAGTCTCTAAGAACCCGGCAAAGAACCGACCCGGTACTGAACAACCCGCTGATCCTGTTAATGTGGAAATAAAAAAACTTGACTTTAAAAACCTTCAGAGCCTTAAAACTGATGGAGAACTGATAATGAACTGGACCTATTAGAGAACTAGTTCCTCTTTTTCTGTTTAATGTCTGATAACTTGTATTTATTTTTATTTTTATTTTACTTTTTTATTGTTATAATTCTGTGCCTTAAGCCTTTAAGATGAGACTTCTTGAAAGGCTCAAAATGTTTTATGAAAAAATATACAAAGGGACGGCCATCTTTAACCGGGAGGGACAGCTGGACTGGACTGGACTGGACTGGACTAATCTGCACTGGACTGGACTGGACTAAACTGAACTGGACTCTAAACGACTGGACTGGACTAAACTGGACTGGACTACTAGACTAGACTAAACTGGACTGGATTGGACTAAACTGGACTGGACTGGACTAAACTGGACTGGACTCTAAACGACTGGACTGGACTAAACTGGACTGGACTAAACTGGACTGGACTGGACTGAACTGGACTAGACTAAACTGGACTGGACTCTAAACGACTGGACTGGACTAAACTGGACTGGACTAAACTGGACTGGATTGGACTGGACTAGACTAAACTGCACTGGACTGGACTGGACTCTAAACGACTGGACTGGACTAAACTGGACTGGACTGGACTAAACTGGACTGGACTCTAAACGACTGGACTGGACTAAACTGGACTGGACTGGACTAAACTGGACTGGACTGGACTAAACTGGACTGGACTAAACTGGACTGGATTGGACTGGACTGGACTAGACTAAACTGCACTGGACTGGACTGGACTCTAAACGACTGGACTGGACTAAACTGGACTGGACTGGACTAAACTGGACTGGACTAGACTAAACTGGACTGGACTCTAAACGACTGGACTGGACTAAACTGGACTGGACTGGACTAAACTGGACTGGACTAAACTGGACTGGACTGGATTTGACTAAACTGGACTGGACTGGACTAAACTGGACTGGACTCTAAACAACTGGACTGGACTAAACTGGACTAAACTGGACTGGACTTCTTTCATGTTAGGCTCAGACTTGGTTGATCGTTGTGTCAGAAACCTGGAGGACAACAGGAAGTTGATCTCTGTGGGACTTTTTGTTAAATACAAACTGTGTGGAGGTTCGGCATCATCACGATTCTGATGAGTTCTGATCGGATCAGAACCGGCTCATGGATCTATAGAACTCCAGGCTAAGTTGTGTTCTGCTCTGGGTTTCAGCCGTTAACCATTTGCTGTGTTTGGACCAGTTCTGGTTCTGATCCGGTTCTGCCTCCTGAGAACTGTTTCTTTCTCAGGCTCCAGAACCAACCCGGTCTGAACATTTAGGTTCTGATGCTGGTTCTGATCCTGGTTCTAGAATGACACCAGAACCTGCTTTCAACTGTGAAACTCTGCGGGTCAGAACTGTTTTTTTTTACGACTGGACACACGGGCAGAACCGGTCCAGTTCTCATACAGCTTGCCATGGAAACACTGTTCCCAGGGAGGAGGTGGGCGGAGCCAGCAGCAGAACCTGGAGTCAGCAGGTTCTCAGGTGAGCATCAGGGTGGTGGGCAGAACCCGCCCAGAACCAGAACCTCTGCAGCTCGATTGGCTGACAGTTCACATGTGAGGCAGAGGAACACTGGGTAAGCTTCAGGCTCGGTTCTGATCCAGTTGGGTCTAAGAGGAGCTCTGAGACAGGACACACCTGGACCCAACCGGACCCACGGGGACCAACCGGACCCAACTGGACCCACAGGAACCCAACCAGAACCAATAGGTTCTAGCAGGTTGGTTTGAAGCCGGGAGCGGTTCTGGCTCAGAACAGGAACTGGTTCGGCCGGGACCAGAGGAAGTGGTACCAGAACCGGCAGGGGGAAACTGGGGTTCTGATCCGTAGGTCAGCCGGTTCCGGTCAGCAGTAGAACCGGTCCCGATCAGAACCAGGCGACAGAGCAGCCAGTTTGCCATGGCGGTACTGCGGGCGGTTCCCGATTAACATCTGCTGACCCAGAAGTTCTGATCCGTGGGAACCCGTCTCAGCAGATGTTAATCGAGACCAGCAGGTCACGTGACCGGCGTCCGTCTCTTTGCAGGACCTTCAGCATGTCGTCCCTGGACCCAACTGGAACGGACCGGTACCGGCGCAGGAAGGTAACCATGACAACGACGCTTCAGTGAAAGCCCAGAGGAGACCAGAACCAGAACCAGAACCAGAATCATGTGACCTGGAGCGTAAAGTTAGTTTAGCTGCAGGTTCCTCTGGGCCTCCTGCTCAGGCTCGGTTCTACAGACCGGTTCGGTCCGGCCCTGAACGCATCAGGTCCTCCATTCGGACCGAACCGGTCTGTAGAACCGAGCCTGAGCAGGAGGCCCAGAGGAACCTGCAGCTAAACTAACTTTACGCTCCAGGTCACATGATTCTGGTCATGTAGTCAGGAATCCTGACGCGTTCAGGGCCCTGCAGCATTCAGCTATGTGATGCGTTCAGGGCCTGTTTTTTTTAGATACGTGATGCTTTCAGGGACATGTTTGCAGTCACCGATGTGATGCGTTCAGGGCCCTGGTGTGTTTAAATACGTGATGCGTTCAGGTTTGTTGTGTTTAGATACGTGATACGTTCAGGGCCCTGGTGTTTTAAATACGTGATGCGTTCAGGGCCTGGTGTGTTTAAATACGTGATGCATTCAGGGTTTGTTGTGTTTAGATACGTGATGCGTTCAGGGCCTGGTGTGTTTAGATACGTGATGCGTTCAGGGCCTGTTGTGTTTAGATACGTGATGCGTTCAGGGCCTGGTGTGTTTAGATACGTGATGCGTTCAGGGCCCTGGTGTGTTTAAATACGTGATGCGTTCAGGGCCTGGTGTGTTTAGATACGTGATGCGTTCAGGGCCCTGGTGTGTTTAAATACGTGATGCGTTCAGGGTTTGTTGTGTTTAGATACGTGATGCGTTCAGAGCCCTGCTGCGTTCGGCCTTCAGATTGACGCGTCTTTCCCGTCCACCAGGGGAACCTCTGAGCCGCTCAGTCAGCCCCACCAGGAGGTTCTTCCAGCAGGTTCACTTGAACCGGACCTGCGGTCCAAACATCACCTCCAGCTTCAAGAGGAGTCCGACTCCTCCCAGAACCGTCGTCCCCAACCCGGGGGACCACAGGACTCCCCGCCCAAGGCTCTGCGCAGGTAGCTCACTAGAACCAGAACCTACTGGGTCCAGATAGTTGAGCCAGAACCGACCTGAGGTTCCCCCGGTGTTCAGAATATTCAGCAGGTTCTGGTTTGGTTCTGGTCCAATCGGACCTGTTTGTTTCAGGCTGAGCTTCAGTGGAATCTTCAGGGCCTCCAGGGAGCGGAACCAGCAACCTGTGGCGACCCACTTACTGATTGGACGGAACCACAGAGACAAGGCCAGAGGTGAGTCTGCTGCCCCCCGCTGGCCCGGCCAGGACCAGAACCAAAACCTCCTGGTTCAGAAGCAGCAGTATTTGTCCTGCTGATTCTGGTTCTGCTCAGATGGGTCTGGTAGCGAAGCGGCGCCGCCCCTCCCTCTGGTTTTTGTGTTAACTGGACCCAGTCTGGCCCAGCTGCTGGGTCTGGTTCTTCTCAGGCAGGAAGTGGCTTCTTCTTCTTCTTTTCTTTTATTTGATAGTGAATCTCCTCTTGTCGCAACAGTTGTTCCGGTTCTGGTCCAGTCTGCTTGCCTCTGGGTTCTGATCCAGCCTATTTGTTTCCTCTCAAGAGCCATAGTACTGGGAGAACTGGGAGGAAGATCTCATCAAGGACAACAACCAGCCTCTCTCCAGCGGGTCAGAACTGGGTCAGAACCAGCAGGAGTGGCAGTAGACCAACTTCAACACCCCTGAGTCAAATGATGATGTCATCAGCAGAACTCTGGAGCGTTTAGTGCTGATTCAGCGATTGGATTCAGCTGTTTTGGACCAGGGAGACGTCCAAGAGTCACCGGCCCTCGAGGACCAGGACTGCCCTGGTGTAGACTGATTCCTGCGCTCTGATTGGACGCCGCTGTCCTCCATGAAGCGCCTCGGGGGGCTGATTCTGGGGAGGCGGAGCCAGCAGGGGGACAGCAGGACAGGACAGATGTAGACGCTTCGTGTCTTGCATGAGGATGAAGGTCAGGGTGGGGGACGTGTGGACAGGAAGCCGCTGAGTCGGCGCGCCGAGTCCTGCGGCGTCCTTGACGTCCAACTGCTGCGGGGATGGAGGGACGTCTGAGACAATAACAACCATTTCATGACACCTGTCCACCAGGCCTCCAAAAGGACAGAACCGGGTCAGATTCTAATAGATTCAGATAGGGTCAAAGGTCAGGGAGCTCTCAAGGCAGAAGGACAACTGCTAACAAATAGCTAGCTAGCCTAGCTAGCCGGCTAGCCAGCTAGTCCAGTTGAACGTCCTGGTCAAAGTGCAATAACAGATATTTGACGCATTAATAACCTGGTTCTGGTTCCGGTTCTGGTTCTGGTTCCTTATGATAATATGAGGAGAATAGAGCAGCTATTCATTGCTGAATCGGGCCAAACCGGGCCAAACCGGGCCAAACCGGGCCGCATGGCTTGTGGAAACAGTGCTCCCAGGACACAATCAGAACTTTCCTCTGTAACAGCAGCTAAGGATTATGGGTAATGAAGTTCTGGTGTGAGCAGCAGCAAGAAGCAAAGAAGCAGCTGTTTTCAGATTCCTCTGTGTGTGTGTGTGTGTGTGTTTGTGTGTGTGTGTTGCTAAGCTCCAGCAGTGCATTATGGGTGTCTCTGACCTTTGCTGCCTGTGTGTCAGTAACCACGGCAACAGCCGCTTAAAGGGTCGTTTAGAGAGAGCAGCTGGCTGCACAACCCGGACCGGAACCTGGACCAGCTGGACCCGGACCGGAACCTGGACCAGCTGCACAACCCGGACCGGAACCTGGACCAGCTGGACCCGGACCGGAACCTGGACCAGCTGCACAACCCGGACCGGAACCTGGACCAGCTGGACCCGGACCGGAACCTGGACCAGCTGCACAACCCGGACCGGAACCTGGACCAGCTGGACCCGGACCGGAACCTGGACCAGCTGCACAACCCGGACCGGAACCTGGACCAGCTGGACCCGGACCGGAACGGGTCAATAATGTTTGGATTCGGCAGAGGTCCATTCTGCCCTGAGGTCCAAATTTGGTTCTGATTGATGATGGCTCAGCTTCCCAGAACCTCTAAGGCTTAGAGTCTAAGCGGACCTGGGCAAAGGATTACAACCCAGAATGTTCTGTTTGGCTTTGGCGTCAACAACTAAGAAGAAGAAAGGTTGTGTCCATATTACTGGGAAGTTTAGTGGTAGGAAAAACTGGGCGCATTTCTGTCTCTGAAGGAATCTGTGTTCAGTGAAACTCTCGGTTTTCTGGCTCCATCAGATCTTCAGAGCATCCTGCAGGGGGCGCCAGTTTCCTCATGGTTTGTTGTTGTCCCCTCTGCCCCCAGCCACCTCCTCCCTCAGCCAGGTGGGCGGTTCCACCTGGAGACGTACCTGACGGAGCCACGGCGCCCGGAGGCCAGCAGACGGCGCTCCTACTCCTCCCCTCCTGACGCTGCTCACCTGGCGACCTCCACCTGCAGCCGGCTGCCCCGTCAGGCCCCGCCCCCTCAGGCCCTGCCTCCACCTGCCTCTGCTCACACCTGGAGCCAGGTAAGTAGCTGACATGCTGGATTGTATTCAGCATCTCAGCCCTTACTGGACCCAGGTGACCCAGGTTACCGGTCCAGGGCCGGCTTGACCTGGTCCTGACCTTTGGTCTGTGGCCTCTGTTGGTGACCTGCCCATTCCTGCCCCTCGCTGTGTGTTTTTTTATGTCTCTGATTTGTTCCTGGAGGCGCCACCTCACCTCTGAGGCTATTACCCATAATCCCCCTGTTATTTTAGCTGCTTCCTGTGACGCAATCAGCCACTTTTTCAACAAACTGAAATGTAACCTGGACCATGTGGCTCCATTAGTTTCATAAAAATGTTTTTAAAAAAACAACTGAGCCCTAAAATAAAGAAACTTAAAAGAAATGTCAGGAAAGCAGAAACACAAACTGATAACTTTTGTTCCCAAACAATGTGAACATTTATAAACTCTGCTGTCCAAAAGAATATTTTGCCAAAATAATTATCAGTCACAATAAGTTTTGTTTTCCACCATTGATAACCTGACTAAGCCTGACTTACTGCTGACTCTCTGTGTAGCAAATCATTTCAATTAGAGCAAACATTTCATCTGTTTTTAAACTGATCAATATGTTCATGTTGATGCTCAGCAACAACAAACCAACACCCGCCTCTTGGACCCAACTCTCTTTTTCATTCATTTTATTTTGAATATGACATTTTAATATTCCCCTTTTGAAGACGAGTAAATAGGACCCTGTAATTTTTAATAATTACAGTATCCAACTTACCATTTTTAAGTAAAATTTGATTAAATGAAATACTTTTTTGGTATTTTAGAAAAGTATCAACCAACATACGGAGACACACAGACTCTCAGTCCTGATTGGCTCTGAGTCTTTCATGCAGTGGATCACCAAATCCTGTTAAACAGATTCCAGCCTCTGGTTGGTCCTCCTGCTCTTGTTCTTCAGAGGTTCAGTATGGAAACATGTTCCTCACAGATCCTTCATGTTAACTGTGGCGTCACCCAGGGCTCTATTTTAGGTCCTTTTTAACTTGTAGATGTTGCCGTTTGGTGGATTCATCAGGAACCCTGGAATCAGCTTCCACCATTATGCTGATGATACTCAGCTATACAGTCATTAGCTGGCGACGACCCCCAGCTCATCACTGCACTCTTAATTGTATTTCAGACATAAAGACATGGACGGCACAGAACCAGGACAAAGCAGAAGTTTTAATAATTAGACCATTTTTCATAATTTGTGGTAGTAGAGATGATGAGGAAGACGCTGTTTCCCCAGGTGAAGAAATGAAGAAATGAAGATGTCAGAAACAACAGTCCAAATCCAGGCAGCACAGAAATGAGCACAAGGCTCAAAAACTGCTAGCAACTGGTAACTCAATAGACAAGGCGAGAGGGCAAGACACATGAGACAGATGAGACACACGAGACAGATGAGACACACGAGACAGATGAGACACACGAGACACATGAGACAGATGAGACACATGAGACAGATGAGACACATGAGACACATGAGACAGATGAGACAGATGAGACACACGAGACAGATGAGACACATGAGACAGATGAGACAACAGCACAGGTGGATGAAATACACAGAGGGTAACCAGGAATTGAGACACAGCTGGGAACAATCAAGGGCTGGACAGGAAAACAGAGAAAAAACACTAATCCTGAAATGTTGGACCAGAATGAAATTAGAATTTTAAAATTTGAAACAGCATCTTTAAAACCTTCAAACCAAGTCAGAATCCAGTTCTTCTCGGCTTTAATTCCCTTTAATTCAGCAAATTAAACAAATAGTGAGAACAGCATTTTATCATCATAACCACAGTTTGTCCTGTTCAGTTTTATTGAGGGATCAGACATGGAGATTGAAACATCAGCAATATAAATTTGTCCTCTTTTTTTTCTTATGTGAACATAAAACATGAGAAACAAAAACAAAACAGAAGTGACATAAATAAACAGGAGCATCAACCCGTCCAGCTCTCTTTCCCTGGGACTTTGCTCCCATCACACACAGGCTCAAATTAAAGCCTCTTCAAATACTTATTCATATTTTGCTGAAGGGGTTGCCAAGTTTTATTGAATCACTTTAATTGATTTGCTAATGAGAAGCGTATTGTCTCCAGATGAGAGCCTGACCAGTTCCTCCAGTGGAACCTCTGCTTTTGTCCAGAACATCAACGCCAGCTTTTTTACCAAGATAAGGTTATAAGATAAAGATTGTTGCTGACATTTATTAAACTGAGAAAGCAGAAGAGAAAGTGGGTCCAGCCTCAGCTCTGTATGCAACATCTGATAAAGTTTTAATATGTCGACCAAAATGGGCTCAATTTAGTTGACAGAGTCAGAATGGAGAAGCTTCTTCAACAAGCCGTCTGTCCCACGGTGGGAATGTTAGAATGATTTCATATCGTTTCTCCTCACAGTAACAAGATTAGTGGGAAAAATCATTTAAAAAATCTCTAAAATCTGTTTGCTGAAAGCCAGAAAACTTGGTGAGGATTTTTATTTTTTTCTGCGTTCTTGGTCGGTATCAGGGAAAACCAGGACTGGCCCAAGCCTCCGCGACGCCCTGAACAGCCGCTTAGTTTGCTTACGCCTTGGGCCGGCCCACTTCTAAACCGTATTTTAAAAAGGAGGATGACTCAGACCTTTTGGTTTCCTTTACAAACGTCTGACAGGTCAACTGATTTGCCTGAATCGCACCTGGAACAGTTTCTGGTTTGACTCTCTGGGAAATGAACCAGAACCAGAACCAGACCGGTCCATCCTGCGACTATTTATCAAACAGTAAAGGTTCTTCTGTTCAAACTGTCAAAGAAGTTCTAGTCTGGTTCTGGTCCAAAATGTGCAGAGTGAGCCCAGAACACGGCCCTGCTGTAGCGGGTTCTGTTCTGACCGGAGCGGCCGTTCAGCGAGGAAGAAGCCAGACCGACGGAGGGACGAAGTCTGAGGAGTGGCCATCGTTACACTTAGAGGAAGAACGAGGAACCTTTCACCATCCTTACTGTGAAATGTGGGAGTGCGGCATCATGCTGCGGGCCCGTTTGCTGCAGGAGGACCTGGTGGGCTTAATGGACCAGTTAAAGTTTGGGAACAGGTTGGTCTTCCACAGCCTCAGCTTTCAGCTGATGGTCTGGAGACACTGATGTATGATCTGAAAGGGCAGATATCCATCATGAGGCGGACTGGATCGGACCAGAACCTCGGAGAAGCTTGAGGAAGGAAACCCAAAAGGTTTGATCCAAACGGTTACAGGCGGTTATCAATGGAATGGAAACTTCTACTTTCAATTAAAAGAAAGTTACTGAACCCCACCTACAATATTCATTAGAAACGTTCTGCTTTTATTTTCATCGCCTTCACCGGAAGTTGGTTAGACCAGCTTTTTACTTTCACCGAGAGCAGCAAGCCCTTCTCGAAACTAGCCGAACGTTGCCGAGAGCAGGCGGAGGAGTCCGAGCGCTCAGCGGGCTCTTCCACCCGGACTTGCATCCAAGATGGAGCCCTGAAGAGCTCCGGTCCTGAAGACTGTCCTCTGAAGACTGTCCTCTGAAGACTGTCCTCTGAAGACAAGCTGCTCCATCTCCCAATAAAAGCCCTGAGGCTGAAGAAGCCGCTCGGAGCAGTTCATGAACGGAGCCTGACCGGTAGGTGCTAGCTGTGGGCTCATCGTTTCCCAGATTCCCCTTGAAAAGTCTGCCATTTTAGCTCAAACACCGTCATTATCTATTTCGTTGAAGTCCCTGGAGAGTGAGACCGGGTGACGTCAGAGCGGACCCGGTTCTGAAGGCATCGGCTGCGGTTTCATCACCGAACCACCGGTAAACACCGAGACGGGATTACCTGGAGACCAGACGATGCACAACACCAGGATGCTGTATGATGCTGCGTACGACCGCAGAGGCAGGGGCGCCGCCAGGAATCGTGGGCCCCAGGACAAAACATTGAATTGGCCCCCTTGCGCAGCTTGTGTTACAATACAAGTCAATTTAGCCATGAAAAGCTTTATCATCGTAAAGGCTCGCAACAGCCTTGCTTTCTGTGTCCAAAACTGATACGAGCTCAATATTAACTGCTCGGGAATTTTACATGCAACTGTCTGCATACTAAATGCAAATAGGTTGCTTCATTTTTTTTATTAGCAGTTTTAGCTCATTGAAATGTCTCCCCACCAGCAAGTCACAGGCCATGTGCAAAATATCCAAGCCATCCACACTTCTCAAAAAATGCTGTTATTGTATTTTGTCCAAACTGCAGAATATAATTTTAATAAAAACGTTTTTTCCACATTAGTTAAAGCTGTCACCATGTCGTGACAAATAATCTGTGAACAGATCAATCTCCTCCCTCAGCTGCTGCTCGGCACCAATCTGACCAAAAGCTGCCAGTCAGAACCAGGAGAGCAGCGTTACTGCTGCCAATCAATTCACTCACTCAGTGTGATAAAGACTGAATTTCTGTAAGTCATAAATAAATTGTTTTTGTTGTGTAACAGTAAAGCGAGTATAGACAGGGAAAATCCCTACAGATTCCCTGGAATGTTGCCAACTGGTGTTGCTCACCTTTTTTTACTGGGACAGGGGTCAAAGGTTAGGGTTAGAGCTGCTGCTGATTGACTCATCTGTTGTTAAGTGTGGTAACAGGGACAAGTTAAATATAAGTTGTAAAATTATTTACTTCATTGACTAAATGCTAGTGAACTGGAGGCTAACAGTCTGTGGCTAAGCTAACTATGCTGAATGGTTGATAATCTCATGCAGTCTTCTCACCTCTCAGAGAAAAACTGGGCTATAATTTGACGCTCTTTCTTCTTCTCTATGTTTTTTTGAAAACCTGAATGTTATTTTTGCCAGCAGCTCAGAAACAGTCGCAGCTCTGGAACCGTTTCCTGCAGATCCAGGAAGTTCAGGGCAAATATGGATGTGTGCTTTTTTTGTCTGGGAGTGGGAACATTTCATTTTTACTGATAAAAGAATTTTAAAAACACTATATGATTCATTTAGTAATTTTTCTTGTCAGAGGCCCCTGTCAGTCAAGGGCCCTTGGATTGTCTTAACTGTCCCCCTTCTGTGGCGCCCCTGCACACAGGAACTGGTCAGTTAGTGGTGGTTAACTGGTCAGTTAGTGGTGGTTAACTGGTCAGTTAGTGGTGGCTAACTGGTCAGTTAGTGGTGGCTAACTGGTCAGTTAGTGGTGGTTAACTGGTCAGTTAGTGGTGGTTCTAATGGGGAACTCTGGTTCTCAGGCTCATTTCACTGTCTGTTTCACTGTCTGACCCTCCAGTCCCACGCTCTAATAATCCCTGAACTGTGACTCGCCAGCACTGACAAGGAAACTCCATGAATGCAGAGAGAAAGAGGAAGTTCAGATTTATAGGGGAGCAGCAAAAGCGAAGGAGGCGGATTAGCAGAGCTAGCTGATGGACGCATGCGGCACATGTTGCTGTGGACTTAGATACTGAGCTGCTAGCAGGTCATAGCAAACCTGACATCATCAAACACCTGCTGTCTTCAGTCAGAGGCCTCTTCACATTCGTTGGCACACTGACTGCTACTGGAGATCCTTCCAGCACGGATCTGAGTTCTGTCAACATGTAAAGTTTCCCTTGGGATGAAGAGAGTAGCAGGAAGTGATGCAGGCAGCGTCTTAAAGATGGTTTATTGGGAAGATGCCTCACTCTGTCTGTTTTCCGTCCAGGTGGAGGTCGCCGGCGGCATGTGGGATCAGACGGATCCCGGAGATTCCGGTAAGGATCCTCTCGCTCTCGCCTCTCCGGTTCTGGCCCGGTTCTGGGATGTTGTCATGAAAACAGACAGCTCAGAAGCAGAACCAGCCGACTAGAGAGTTGAAAGAGCAGCAGCGATAATAATAAGAGGACCGGTTCTGACCCGCGGTTCTGCTCTGTGGTCCAGGGTCCGAGGAGTCGGAGCGAGACATCTACATGCGCTTCATGAAGTGCCACAAGTGTTACGACATCGTTCCCACCAGCTCCAAACTGGTGGTGTTCGACACAACGCTGCAGGTGAGACCAGAACCACGGGGTTCTGATGGGTTCTGTTGCAACTGCAGCTGTGTTCATTACTGAGGTTGGTTTTAATCCGCCTCATGGTTCAGATACCAGACCTCCCAGCCCTTCTGGGTCGGCCCGGTTCTGATCCGTGGGCCCTTCTGGGTGCCCAGTTCTGATCCGTGGGCCCTTCTGGGTCGGCCCAGTTCTGATCCGTGGGCCCTTCTGGGTCGGCCCGGCATTGTCCTTGCAGGTGAAGAAGGCCTTCTTTGCATTGGTGGCTAATGGGGTGAGAGCCGCTCCTCTGTGGGAGAGTAAGAAGCAAAGCTTTGTGGGTAAGTGCCCTGCTTCCTGTTGAACCTTCACAATAAAAGCCTGACACATGTCTCACCTGATGGAGATGATGATGATGATGATGATGATGATGATGATGATATTGTTCCAGGAATGTTGACCATCACAGACTTCATCAACATCCTGACCAGATACTATAAATCCCCCATGGTAACACACACCACACACACACACACACACACACACACACACACACACACACACACACACACACACACACACACACACTTACACACACCCACACACACACACACACACACACACACACACTCACACACTCACACACATACACACACACACACACACACACACTCACACACACACACACACACACACACACACACACACTCACACACTCACACACATACACACACACACACACACACACACACACACACACTCACACACATACACACACACACACACTTACACACACACCAACACACACACACCAACACACACTCACACACACACTCACTCACACACACACCAACACACACTCACACACACACTCACTCACACACACACACACACTTACACACACTCACACACATACACACACACACCAACACACACACACACACCAACACACACACACCACCAACACACACACACCAACACACACACACACACACACACACACCAACACTTACACACACACACTCACCTGTCCCTGTGTTGAAAAGGTGTTTTGTTGTCATAGCAACAGCTTATTAAATCACCTGTGATCTGATTGGTTGTTGGAGCTGCAGGTATCAGGATTCGTCTGCTGAAGGTTTCTGTGGAACCTGAAACCAGACGGGTTCTGCTGACCTCTGACCCCTCCTATTGCAACTGAACCTCTGTGAGGCGTCAGCTGCTCTGCGTCGTTGCTGCCGTCTCAGTGTGTTTGTTCCCAGGTGTGTCTCTCAGTGTGTGTGTGTCCAGGTGCAGATCTATGAGCTGGAGGAGCATAAGATCGAGACGTGGAGAGGTGAGAGCCGACCGAGCCGGAAGCATCTGGAAAAGCCCAGAGAGTAACGTCTGCCCTCCATGTTCACAGAGCTGTACCTGCAGGAGACCTTCAAACCTCTGGTGCACATCTCACCTGACGCCAGGTAGATTCATCAGGTCATCCAGACGACATGGAGGTTCTGCTGGAGCGCAGGTCAGACCAGAGTTCCTCCAGGACAGCAGCTGTTGATTGTGTCTCTGTCCAGCGTGTTCGAAGCGGTCCACTCCCTGATAAAGAACAAGATCCACCGGCTTCCTGTCATCGATCCCATCAGTGGCAACGCTCTCTACATCCTGACTCACAAGCGGATCCTGAAGTTCCTGCAGCTCTTTGTGAGTCTGGGGGCGAGCTGGGGGGAGGGGGGGGCGCAAGCTGGGGGGGAGGGGGAGCTGGGGGGGAGGGAGGGAGCTGGGGGGGAGGGGGAGCTGGGGGGAGGGGGGGGGGAGCGGGGGGGGAAGGGGGGAGGGGGTGAGCTGGGGGGGAGGGGGTGAGCTGGGGGGGTGAGCAGACTCTGTTCCCTCCATATTTAGCAAGGTTCTGAACAAAGTACTGTTAAGGTCCAGTTGGCAGAGAGACGGTTCTTTATGCTGCTTGGTTGTTCTGTCCTCAGTGCTTCCAGTTAGCCTTCCTGGTTCTACTGGTCAACCTCCAGTTAATTTAGCATCTCTATCTTGTTGCTGCTACGCAGCATTTTTCTGTTTGGTACTCTGCTTCTTGCTGCTGCATGGTTTCCCTGAGTGTTTTATAAGCCTGGCGGGTCACCAGGCTTGACTTGTGCCCCCACCAGGCTTAGCGTTGCTTATTTACTTGAGTGAAATGTTTGCATTTGTTCAGGGGTGAAGGGAAACCTTTCAATAACACATAATTATCACATGGTATTTTCAAATTTTCTGTTAACTTGAAACATTTTTAAACTAGAAAACCCGACGGGCCGCTGGATGATTGACTGCTTCAGCAGCTTTTCTGGGGGAAACCTTGCTGTTGGTACACTGTACCTCGTCTCCAACTATATCTTCTTTTCTTGTGAAGACGTGACTTTACACCTTCAGAGCTTGGCTCTTGACCTTTACCCCCCACTGCCTCAGGTGTGTGAGATGCCCATGCCGGCCTTCATGAAGCAGACACTGGAGGAACTCGGGGTGGGAACGTACTCCAACATCGCCTACATCCACCCCGACACACCGCTCATCATGGCCCTGTCTGTGTTCACACACCGCCGCGTCTCTGCGCTGCCCGTCGTGGATCATAGCGGTAAGCAGCTGTTTCCGTCGTCCTGTTAAGTTGGTTTCTGAGAGATTCTGATGAGATGGGATCCTGTCCGCCTACAGGGAAGGTGGTGGACATCTACTCCAAGTTTGATGTGATTGTGAGTATTTTCATCCTCTGCTGGTTCTGGAGAAGTTGTCCGATTTCTGAAGAATGGACTGTGGTGTTTGTGCAGAACCTGGCAGCTGAGAAGACCTACAACAATCTGGATGTGACGGTCACCCAGGCTCTAAGACACAGATCGCAGTACTTTGAAGGTGTCATGAAGTGCAACAAGCTGGAAACACTGGAGACCATCGTGGACCGGATCGTGAAGGCTGAGGTACCAGGATGCAGAAGGGGTCAAAACGCTTTTCATTGTGAAAGGTGCTGCAAAGACCCAAATCCGGTTGATTTTGAGTCTTTGTGTTTGCAGGTCCACAGGCTGGTCGTGGTTGACGATGAGTCTCGTATCATTGGCATCGTGTCGCTGTCGGACATCTTGCAGGCTCTGGTTCTGATGCCTGCTGGTACGAACCTTACTTACCTTCAGCCTGTCAGTAGATCCTTCAGGATCTGGTGATCTGGGTTTCTGTCTGCAGAACTTCTCAGTGGAGACTGGGTTTCCCCCAGTGCATTATAAGCCTGGCGGCCCGCCAGCTGTACTAGCCCCTCTGCCAGGCCAAGAGTTGCTTGTTTTGATTTTAGAAAAATTAATAATCAAACAAAAATGTTTTTTTTAAAACTGATTTAAACCATTATGAAAGAGTCTCTGTTGCTCAGGGCATTTCACTGGTGGAACAAATTTATTCTGAAAAGATAAGTTTATAGTTGACGCATTTAAAACCGGACCGACCGCCTCGCGATGCGGCTGGATGACGTTCACCCGCCTCCTTTCACTCAAACTGGACACAGGCTGACTGTATGGATATTTACGTCGACCCCTGTGAGGAATCGGGATTCTTTGCAGTAGCCGCCAAAAGGTCAAAGTTCAAACCCACCACAGTAGCTCTGCTTGTGCAGCTCTATAACTTGTAGTTGTGCTTCCAGATGTGCGCGGTGAGGAAGCAGTGAGAATGATTTATCGTTGTGAACTAAGAATTATATGCGGTGTTTCCATCTCAACTCGCTGCCCAGTGGTGGCGCTGTCTGCCCTGTAAAGTTGATGTCATTGTTCCTGGATGGTCGCAGCGTTAGCGGCTAACGAACAGCGTTAGCGGCTAACGAACAGCGTTAGCGGCTAACGAACAGCGTTAGCGGCTAACGAACAGCGTTAGCGGCTAACGAACAGCGTTAGCGGCTAACGAACAGCGTTAGCCGGTGAGGAGCTTTGCACTGGTTTTATATTATTTCATTATTATTTATACCTTTTTCTAGTTACACGATGCATCAAACCATATCTAATGCTTTGTCCACTTAGTTAATTCGTGCAGAGATCCATCGCATGAACCCGACCAACCAGAACAGTTTCTGTGGCTCGAGTTAAAACTCAAGACAGAAATGTTAGAGCTGCTAAAGTCACATTAGCAGCTCATTGAATTAAATCTGTTGCTCATCCTGCAGGGCCGGTCCAAGGCTGCATGAGGCCCGGGGCAGAACCTGACTGTTGGGGCAGAACCTGACTGTTGGGGCAAAACCTGACTGTTGGGGCAGAACCTGACTGTTGGGGCAGAACCTGACTGTTGGGGAAGAACCTGACTGTTGGGGCAGAACCTGACTGTGGGCAGAACCTGACTGTTGGGGCAGAACCTGACTGTGGGGCAGAACCTGACTGTTGGGGCAGAACCTGACTGTTGGGGCAGAACCTGACTGTTGGGGCAGAACCTGACTGTGGGGCAGAACCTGACTGTTGGGGCAGAACCTGACTGTTGGGGCAGAACCTGACTGTGGGGCAGAACCTGACTGGGCAGAACCTGACTGTTGGGGCAGAACCTGACTGGGGCAGAACCTGACTGTTGGGGCAGAACCTGACTGTTGGGGCAGAACCTGACTGTTGGGGCAGAACCTGACTGTTGGGGCAGAACCTGACTGTGGGGCAGAACCTGACTGGGGCAGAACCTGACTGTTGGGGCAGAACCTGACTGGGGCAGAACCTGACTGTTGGGGCAGAACCTGACTGTTGGGGCAGAACCTGACTGTTGGGGCAGAACCTGACTGTTGGGGCAGAACCTGACTGTGGGGCAGAAACCTGACTGTTGGGGCAGAACCTGACTGGGGCAGAACCTGACTGTTGGGGCAGAACCTGACTGTTGGGGCAGAACCTGACTGTGGGGCAGAACCTGAGTGTTGGGGCAGAACCTGACTGTTGGGCAGAACCTGACTGTTGGGGCAGAACCTGACTGTGGGGCAGAACCTGACTGTGGGGCAGAACCTGACTGTTGGGCCCTCTTGCTGCTAAAACATCAGAACCTCTAGCAGCTTCTGTTGGATTTAATCTGGGAGATTAAAGTAGATTAACTGGCCAACCTGAAAACTATCAGCTCTAATTACAGTTTATTAATTTATATTTGTCAACAAACTCAGCATCAGGTTGTTGCTGTGGTAACAAAACAGTTTGAACTTTTACAAAGTAAACTTAGCAGCTCCTTAAAGTTAAATATTAATCAATTTAAACATTTTTACCCTGAAACCATTAAATCAAATTCAGCAGCATTGATCAATAAATAAATGATCATTTATGGCCCCTGAAGCCCTGGGGGCCCGACGGAGCCGCTGCCTTCATGTGGGTTCAACAAAAAAGCAAATTATTGATAAATTATTGATATTCATGTTAATTGTATTTTTTGATTGTTTTCAGACTAATATGTTTTCCAGAAACGTTTCATTACCCTGTAATATTTTACATTTCCTGACTACTGAACGTCTTTCAATAGAAAACATGGTGGACGCCTCGGCGCCGCCACCGCCGGGCTGAGCGGGTTCACTCCCTCTCAGCAGAACCAGAACCAGAACCAAAGGTCTTACAACCAACTGGCCCCTCATCCTCTGTCTGTTTCCAGGACTGGGGAGGAAGGAGTCCATCACCTCCCAACCAGAACCCCTGGACCCAGCGGACCAGGAACCAACAGCTCCAGATGGGTCGGACCAGGTCCCGGTTCTGGAGCTGGAGGCAGAAAGCATCCTGGGACCGGGAGGCGAGCCAGGGACAGAAACCCAAACAGATAACAATCAGGACCAGGACCAGGAAAAGAACCAAGACCAGGACCAGGACCAGGAAAAGAACCAAGACCAGGACCAGGACCAGAACCAGGATCAGGATCAGGATCAGGATCACAACCAGGTACCAGAAACCGAACTGGACCTGGATCCCCAAGGAGCCACAGAGGAAGCTCCTGAGAGCGGCCAGCAGGGGGAGCCAGAGGAGGAGGAAGAGGAGGAGGAGGGGAAGTGACATCATCACAGTGCTTCACCCTGGACTCTGACCACAGAAGAAGAATCAGGACAGGGTGGATCGTGATTGGACTGCTGCTCAGGTGGGCGGCGCCAGACGAACATGCTGGGGCCAATCAGAAGAAGGTTCTGGTTCTGCCTGCTGGGTTCTGGAGGAGCTTCAGGAAGATCAGTTGCAACGGATTGGTCCTCTACCCCCTCCTGGTGGAAGTTTGTCACTGCAGCCTCATAACAGCCATGAAGCTCGACCAGAACCAGAACCGGGTCACCCTGAACATCTGGACCTTCTGTTGGTAGAGAAACATTTGAACGAGTCAATCACTGTTGAGCTGCTGCATCATTTCCTGTTTCACAGCCAATCACATGTCATTACTTTGGTGGAAATGATTTTATTCTGGAAAGTCTTGTTTCTACTTCCTGCTGTACTGTCAGGGGGCGGGGCCTCGGAGTTTGGACCAATCAGATGAGAGAATATTTAACTTTATATATTCATATTTTACTGTTCCCATAGAGATGGAGAAATGTACCATTTAACAGCTGTGATGTCATCATGGTGTGTCTGTGACATCACAGTTTCCATCGTGAGTCGATTTGCTGCTTCTGTGAAAACCAATTAAAACTGCTGATCTGAGATCTGCCAGCCTGGTTTTACTGGTCGTACTGGGAGCTTTATGTGACAGTAATGACAGGATGGATGGCTGCATGTGTAGCATCCACTGGTCCAACTGGTCCAACTGGTCCAACTGGAACAGTGAGGAGTTTGAGGGAGCTAGCTTTAGCTTAGGAAACCTTCATCCCGTCTGTCAACTCTGACCTCATGACCAGAACATACTGGGTCTAACCCAGTGACATCAGAGGAGGCAGGTGAGCCTCATCTGTCTTCATGGAAAAATCACTAATATGGCTATTTTCACCCTGTGGTTTGTACAATAAACTATTTATTTTTCTTGTGGGCTTAACCAATTCTGATCATTTTTTTCTTCAATTTTTTTTTTGCAATTTTTCATTCAAATGCTCAGAAGTGAATCCAGTGAGGCAGCAGGAAGCCGAGTCTCAGCTGGATGATCAACCTCTGGCTCAGCGCGCTGGCAGACCTTCAGTCCTCCTGTCTGTATGCCACCAATAAAACCCTGACGTTTAATCTGAGATGATGTTCCATCATTTAGCTCATCTATATAATTTACAGTGTTTGTTGCCACCAACTGTGTGTGTAACATGTTTCATGCTGAGCAGCGATCAGAAACCAGGGAACAGACTGGAGGTGAGGCAGGCAGTTCTCTGGCCTCCTGGCAGGGGGCGCTCATGATCCCAGACACTGAGACTCCACACTGCAGAGGAAGAGACAGCAACAGCGAGCTAGCCATACAGTGAAAACCCTTCCTAGAGGTAAAAATATGTCAGATCTTAAAAGAAAATAAAAACTGGAGTCCACGGATAATATAGGAAATAGCGCCCCCTTCACTTCCGGAGTGCAATGGTCCCATTTCCATATAAGGTAAGAGACTGACAGCGGTCCGTCCCGCCCCTTCCTGTTGCAGGAAGTGACTCAGAGTATAAAGAATAGAGGCCTCATGGACCGCGGCCATCTTGGAGGTCGACTGCTCCATTCAGCCTTATATGTTTGACAGGTGCAATGACGCATCAGCGCATTTAATCATTATAACTCACTAAACAGGTTTTCACTATTTTTTGAGTGAGCCTTATTAAAACAGTTATAGCTACATTCACAAGGACACTATATTTTTTATATTTTTGAATTGACTGATGCATCGTTCAGCATATTTACATATTCTTCGTGGGATAACAGAATAGATTCGGAATATAATATTTTGATATTGATGTATGATGAGCATTTTATAAAGCACACAACCTGTCAAAAGATTTTAAGATATCATTTAGACATATCAATACATATTTATAAATAAACAAACAGTAAATGATGCAATCATGTAGAAATAAATTGATTAAATAATTAATCCATAATAATATGTATTAAAGTTTACAGCTTAAGAGATTCATCAGTGCATTGAATTAAAACAGGAACTATTTTACTTTAGACAGATTGAAAGAATTACACATAAATAACCGTCTTTGCTATTGTGTCACATAATCTAAATGTTAGGAGCAATAAAAACGTTTTGAGGTTTGCAAAATCACAGCGGGGCTGTTACGCCTAGAGCAGTGACGTCACTTTCCAAAGCTCTACGTGCGTTTTTGAGCGGTACAGGTGAGATCACGTGGTTGACCACTAGGTGGCGGCTGTCAAGGAACAGGTCTGCTCTCAGAAGTAAGTGCAAGTTAAACCTGCACGCTTTGGTTTCCGATTATAATGAGACAAAGAGAAATTATGAATAATTTCACATTACGTTTTATATGTCTGGTAGTTTGATACTCTGGTACTCTTGATACTCATGTTTTTCTGTTAGTGGGAGTTAATGACTGTGAGCTATGCTACTTTAGCTGTTTGTAGCTAATTCTGGTATCTTTAGTCCCACGTGGCAGATCTGGCCCGGATCTGGCATTCTGCTGGCACAGCTATGGCAAGCCGTTTTAGCATAAATTCGGTTTCGTCTGACTATCCGTAATTACGTTCCAGATATCTGAAAATGCATTTTGACTAGACAAAACTACATTTAGACTATCCGGAATGGTAATTTAAGATATCTGCATTTACATTCTGACTAGTTAGAATAATAATTAAAGATATCTTCAATTACATTTTGACTAGTCAAAACTACAATCGAGACATCTTGAATTATAATTTTGACTAGTCATACTTTAATTATAGATATCTGAAATGTGTATTTCAGGTAGTCAGTAATTCATTGTAGATATTTTGAACTGAATCTTCATACAAATCAATGGTAAATTTGACGTCAATTTAACTAGTCAGAATGTAATTAGAGATATCTTAAATTGCTAAAACGTCTAGTCATTTGAGATATCTGGAACGTAAGGGCGGCAAAACCGAATTTATGTTAAAACGGCTTGCCATAGACATGCAAACTGGATGTCAACCAGACTGGGCCAGATGTGCCAATGAGGGCAGGTTCACATGAGGCAGGCCTCACCTGGGCCAGTGATGGCTCCACACACCTGGGCCAGTGATGGCTCCACACACCTGGGCCAGTGATGGCTCCACACACCTGGGCCAGTGATGGCTCCACACACCTGGGCCAGTGATGGCTCCACACACCTGGGCCAGTGATGGCTCCACACACCTGGGCCAGTGATGGCTCCACACACCTGGGCCAGTGATGGCTCCACACACCTGGGCCAGTGATGGCTCCACACACCTGGGCCAGTGATGGCTCCACACACCTGGGCCAGATCTGTCCATCCCAAATATGGGCCACTTACATCATGTCACCCATGTGGAAAGTGACAGTTCATTTTCTCATGTTTAAAAGGGTTGAAAATATTAACCAAAATAATAATATGGCTGGGTTAGCAATATAATAAATATCACTTTAAGATTTGCAATTCAGATGATCAGATCATATATTGGCAGCTGCCTTCCATCAGACATTATAAATCATTTTAGGAAATCAGTTCTTAAACAAAGTTCTAAAATATAGAAAAAAAGAAATTAGAAAAATCAAAATATTATTTTTGACTAATTACTCTAGTCATTGTTTTTGTGTATCTACATTTTGTAAAAGTTTATTTAATGTAAACATGTTTTTTGTTGTTTTAGTTCTTAAGTATAAATATAAGACTATTTTGCCTGGAAATGACCGACGTCTCCTCCTAGTGGCGGACATGACAAACTGCAGGCTTCTGCTCCGTCTCCACAGTAACGGACTCATGAGCGATAGCTCCTTGATCGACTGAACGTCAAACTGAACTGAGTCTGTAAGTTTTTCATATCCGACTGTCACTTTTTGAAATGATTCATTTTAATGTAAAATAGCTGTGATATTCCTACCATCTGTAATTATTAATTATTCTACAATATTTTATTTACAGTCTCCTTCATGGTGCTGTTAAAGATCTATTAGTATGAGATCCAGAACCAGTTGTTCCAGAACCAGTAGGTCCAGAACCAGTAGGTCCAGAACCTGTAGGTGCAGAACCAGTAGGTCCAGAACCAGTTGGTCCAGAACCAGTTGGTCCAGAACCAGTAGGTCCAGAACCAGTTGGTGCAGAACCAGTAGGTCCAGAACCAGTAGGTCCAGAACCAGTAAGTCCAGAACCAGTTGGTCCAGAACCAGTAGGTCCAGAACCAGTAGGTCCAGAACCAGTTGGTCCAGAACCAGTTCCAGAACCAGTAGGTCTAGAACCAGTAGGTCCAGAAGAAGTAGGTCCAGAACCAGTAGGTCTAGAACCAGTTGGTCCAGAACCAGTTGGTCCAGAACCAGTAGGTCCAGAACCAGTAGGTCCAGAACCTGTAGGTCCAGTAGAACCAGTAGGTCTAGAACCAGTTGGTCCAGAACCAGTAGGTCCAGAACCAGTTGGTCCAGAACCAGTAGGTCCAGAACCAGTTGGTCCAGAACCAGTAGGTCCAGAACCTGTAGGTCCAGTAGAACCAGTAGGTCTAGAACCAGTTGGTCCAGAACCAGGAGGTCCAGAAGCAGTATGTGTCTCCATCCTCCTGGTTCTAGTCAGAACCGTCTGGACTGCTGGTTTGTCATCAGACCTGCTGCTGGAATCAAAGCTTCTCAGATTTTTAGTCCTCTGGTTCTGAAATGTTCTGTTTAAAGAAACTTTTCAAAGTTCAGATCAAATTCACTTCACACTGAGTTAATATTCTGCAGTTCTGCTGCTGAACTGAACTCAGACTCTGAGCATTTCTGATAGCAGACGCCGTCTATTTTTACTTCATATTGCACAACAGCAATAATAAGAAGAGATATCAAGACTATAGATTAGCAGCAAAGCCATAAATTACAGTGAAATACTGGAAGAGCTGTAATGGTTTCCACTGTCAGCCTCTCAGGAATACGGGCAATAACTCTAGATCTGCAGCTCTAGATCATTCCTCTGACAGTCCTCAGGCCCCCCTTGCTCTGCATGTTTTAGATGAGCCTCTCCTCCAGAACAGCTGATCCAAATGATTGCATGACCTCCTCTGACCTCTGACCTCCTCTGTCAATCAGCACAGATTGAGTCCAGGTGAGGCAGCAGGGAAACACCTGAGACATGCAGGGCAGCAGGAAATGAGAAGCACTGCTCTATAATAACTCCAGTTTCACAAGGTTTTGTCTCATCCACACATTTATCTGTTTTCAGGGCTCGGATGGGGTCAAAGGTCACCTGGTGACATCATAATGTAGAGCTGCGTATCATCTGCGTCGTTTTGGTGACTGATCTTATTTCCTGCTATAGCCTGAGCCGGTGGGAAAATGTAGATATTGAATCAAAGAGGTTCTAGAATGGAGCCTTGGGGAACCCCACATGTGACCTCTGACCTCCCTGAGAAGTCTCCTACTGAAACAAAGAAATCCCAGTTTATGTCAAACTGGAACCAGTCCAGAACTGGACCAGAGAGTCCGACCAGCTCAGCACTGAGGTCCAACAGAACCAGAACCAGAGCTGTGGTTCTTCCAGTTTATGGTGGCGATGTTAGGTTAGGGCAGTGCTTCTCAATTATTTTCCGTTACGCCCCCCCTAGCAAGAAGAAAACTATTCGTGCCCCCCACTCCCCACCGTGACTATCCATCTCTGCATAACATTTTTTCCTTATTAACATTTTTTTTCGCTGAAAAAACTCTAGCGGCTTATCGGCGTGATTGGGATGTAACGTATTTAAGTGACGCGCTAATTTATTTGGCTTCATGCTGTCCGCTGCGAGCATTTTTAGACACAGCAAACACACCGGTCTTTCCTCTTCTCCAACTGTAGTCACAGTGAAGCCAAGCGCTAAATACGCTTCGTCGTATTTCCTCTTCTTAGCTTTCGGTTGACTTTCTGTTGTCTCATTATCTTTGTTTCTCTCCGCTTTCTTTTTCATCCCTGTGAAAAACTTTTTCATGTTGGGGGTTGTTGAATAACGGAGGCCATAGACAGAACGCAGTCGGAGCTTTTTGTTGACTTAACACTGCTAACCAAGGCAAACCTGTTGTCTTGTAAGTCGTAAAATGTTGCACTGTCGCAAACGTGACAGAAGTAACAATGAGAGCGCCACTGCCGCCCACTGTGCGCAATTACACTTTATACTAGTACGGCCAAAAAAAAGCCTGTTCCCCAGGATCACACGCCCCCCCAGGTATCGCACCGCGCCCCCCAAAGGGGGCCCGCCCCACTATTTGAGAAGCACTGGGTTAGGGTAATTGGCAGGTTGCTGGTTCGATCCCTGCTCCACCCAGCCAGCAGAGGGCGCCAGCTGTGGCTACAGCAGTTTGGCCCTGACTGTATTGAGAAGCACTTTGAGATCCTGTGGTCTTGAGAAATCGCTATGCACGACACATAAAGTGTCACTGAACCCTTTGACTAGGCCAGTCTCAGTATTGTGGTAACCATGGAATCCAGACTGAACGTCGTCACTGTTGAACTGTTGAAAAGCTTTTTCTAGGATTTTGCTGACATTTCTGCAGCAACAACCGACTCCAGCCTTTAATGAATGAATAGTTGCCATCAAAGCCCAGCGTTGGTTAAACTCCATGTTTCCTGTAGCGAAACGCGTCGGAACCGTCGCTCAGACGGACCGGTCCAGAGTAAATGTCCGTCATCCGCTTTGACCTCCTCACAGGTTCTGCTGCACCACGCAGAAGCAGCGCCGGATTTAGACTGTAGCTTTGGTGATGAGGAAGCAGAAGGTGAGCTTCCAGATTGCAGGTTTTGATCAGACATGAGTTCGGACATGTTGGAGCAACAGAACCGGTTTCTGAGAAGCCCTTCAGGGTTTCTGTGGAAGGAACCCGGAAGCAGCTCAGTTTGGGTCGATCCAGCAGAACAGCGCCGTCTTCACACAGCAAGCAACGCATCGCTGAGCTCCGTCGGACAGCCGGTGAGTACGACCTCTGACCCTTCACTAGCTATGCAAACAGAAGCAGAGAGGAGGTCAGCCAGCTGTTTGCAATTTCCTGTTTCTGTCCACTGATGGCGATAACGGCTTCGTCCTCTGAGCTGGAAGAAAGTCAGACTTCAGCCAGTCGGAACCTGCACAGCTTCATCAGAAACCGTTCTTCCTGGGAAACAGGCGGTAATGGGGTTTGGGATTTAACTTGACTCATACGCATCACATCACCATCCTAGTGAGGGTCTGGGATTATATATATGCACATCAACCGTCCCACAGATCCAACCTTCTGTGGACTGGAGCATTAATGTTCTGCTCTCTGTGACGTCACACGACAGGAAAGGGACGTAGGGATGGGGGGACGAGTATGGAGGGCGAGGTCGTGTGGTGCTACAGGTAAGGGCCTGTTTCTGTGGAACTCACCTGAGATTTCAGTCAGAACTGAATGGGGCTGCTGAGAAGGTCTCACTGTAATCTGTGAGCCCAACATGCTTTGAGTTCCATTGATCTCTCACACCCAGTTCTGTGGAAATCACCTGAAACTCGTCAGGCAGCTTTCAGAGCAGGTTTGCACAGAGTTCTGCATCTTGGGTCATGTTTTTGAGCAGAGTAGAAAACTTTCTCCTTACATGCCACTGATGAGAACCCAGATTGTTTCCTTTTCTACAACACGAGTCCTGATGCTTTAGGTACAGAACAGTGTAGAATTAACACGCAGCCTCTTCACTTCAACCTTCACCAGGAAGCAGCGTCATGGTTGCCTCCACTGCAAAATTAGATTTTCCACATTTTTGCCACTATGTATCAGTCCTGGAGAGAAACCAGTGAAGCTGCATGAAGCCTCCATCTTTCCTGAGCAAGCAGACGTTACCAGTAGAGGGTTAGGGTTAGTCTACATCTCCAGTCTACATCTCCAGTCTATATCTACAGTCTATATCTCCAGTCTACATCTCCAGTCTACATCTACAGTCTATATCTCCAGTCTACGTCTCCAGTCTACGTCTCCAGTCTATATCTCCAGTCTATATCTCCAGTCTACATCTCCAGTCTATATCTACAGTCTATATCTCCAGTCTACGTCTCCAGTCCAAGGTCCGGTGTGCTCCAATGGTTAGGCGGGTTCCTGGTCAAACGGCTCAGCTGCTTCCTTTGTGCTGTCGAGTTCTCCAGGATTCAACTGATTATCAAGTGAACTTCTGACTCGTGTTTTCCTCTGATTTCAGCTGTAGGTCAAGATGTGCACAGAAGAGAATCTTATTGATATCTTGGATGACCTGCCAGATGACAATTTCAACACCTTCGTTTGGCATCTGAAGAAGGAAACCTGGAATGGGATCCAACCGATCAAAAGCAGCCGGCTGCAGAAGGCGGACAGGATGGACGTCGTGGACCTGATGGTGCAGACGTACCAAATGGATGGAGCTGACAAGTCATGATGAATATGTTGAAGAAGATCAACAGGAATGACCTGGTGAAGAAGCTGGCAGATCTGTGTCCTGCAGCTGCAGCTGCAGCTGCAGCTCAAGGTCAGTAACAGAACCTCAGGTCAGATTAAAGTATCGGGTCCTCCAGAACCACACGAACCCTCTCAACCCAAAACTTGCCACAATTTTTAAAGTCAGCTCCAGATTGCAGAAGTTTGGTCAGTTTAATTTTGTAGTTATTTTGTTACAATTTCTTTGCTGTTTATTTTGTGTTTTTAATCTTGTACAATATTCTTGGATTATTATGACCTTCATAGTTTGAGCCAGTCATAGAAGTCAGGGTTTGTTGTAGTGACCAGGTTCTGTTACAGTTTCAGTCCATCATCAGCATCCTGACATCAGTTTTTGACTCGTTTTCCAGGTGCGTCTTCAAGCTCCCAGGCCGACCCGGTTGAGGTTCTGCTTTCGGTGAGAACAAAGCTTGTAGGAAAATCTCCAAGCAGGTTCTGCAGCAGATTCTGGACAAACTGCTGGAGAACAAGATCATGAACGACTGTGAGCTCGAGTTCGATGTTCAGACCCAGGGGGAAAAAGTCCGGGCCGTGGTCGACATGGTCCGTAAAAAGGGCCCCAAGGCCAGCTCGGCTTTCATCGCCGCGCTGTGTGAGCTGGATCCGTGTCTGGCAGAAGATCTGAAGCTCAAGTAGAAGACAGCAGAGCCAGCCGGTTCCAGAGACCCAGACCCTCTGACCCAAACCTCTGATAGTTAGAGTCTTTCATCAGCTCCAGTAAGTTACAGAAACATGTTTGATCCTCTGGTTCGCAGAAACCAACAGGAAGTCCAATCAGAACCACATGATGTCCTGAAACACACTGAAAAGGAAAGTTTCACATTAAATCACCAGAAACATCTGATGGTACCAGAACATCTGATGGTACCAGAAACATCTGATGGTACCAGAAACATCTGATGGTACCATGCACAGAAACAGACGGACCCTTGATCTGCCTCCAGTGCAGCTGGATGAGATCTGATTGGATGAAATTCACCTGAAGACACTTCCTGATTGGTTTGTCTCACTAGGACCATTTCATATGAAACCAAACATAAAACTTAAAATAAAAAATGTTTTTGCTGAACACAATGTCATCGATGAGTTAACAGTCTGATGATGAAGAAGCCCGCCGGTTCTGTTGATCCCGCCGGTTCTGTTGATCCCGCCGGTTCTGTTGATCCCGCCGGTTCTGTTGATCCCGCCGGTTCTGTTGATCCCGCCGGTTCTGTTGATCCCGCGGGTCCGACAGGTCCAGCATGCGAGTGTTCTGTCATTGTCTCTGTAACTGCAGCTGATCACTGATTCTAATAAAACATTTGGACTCGGAGTCTCTGCTGGTTCTTCTGCAACATCAACAACCTGAACCTGTCTGGCCTCTGCTGGTCAGTCTGGTTCTGGCTGAGTTTGGTTTATTACATAAGCACTGACCCAGTAGAACCAACACTGGGACAGAACCAGAACTAGATCAAAACTTGGTCAAGTTCATAGTCCTGGTTCTGATCCAGTTTGGTCTTCAGGGAGTTCAGGCGTTCAAACCTCTGATTAAGATCCACCAAGTATTTGCTGGACCACCTGGTTCTGGTTCTACTACACACCCGGTTCTGGTTCTACACAACCCGGTTCTGGTTCTACACAACCCGGTTCTGGTTCTAACCCGGTTCTGGTTCTACATCCCCTACACCAGCCAGAAAAAGAAAGGGAGCTACACAAATAAACTTTGACTGATTGATCATCATCATCATTCTCCGGGACTTCCGGCCCTCCTGGCAGCACCTGAACGCATCTCCTGTCCAGTTACCAGAGGGTTCTGGGTTCTGCTTTCGACCCGGAAGTGCTCGTCCTACGCACGCACACGCATCAAGGACGCTCTCTTCATCATTACCGCACACACCGGACACTCAGCACGCAGAGCGGCGTGGACCGGACCGAACCGAACCGGAGCGGGACCGCAACATGACCCTGCAGCTGCCGCCTTGCGTGATAGACTGCGGGACCGGGTGAGGACACGCGCACGAGGACAGAGCGACATCACGAGAGACATTAATGCGGGTTAGGTTCCGTTAAAGGGACAGTGACCGAATCAGCTGCTAGTGACGTCATTACAACAACAACAAGCTCATTGGTTCACACTGTTTGGCCAGGACTGGTTCTGCTGGGTCGGTACCGCAGAATATTCCGAGTATTCAGTTTATTCATTCATAATAAATTCCATAATAACATGATATTCCAGATCATAGCTGCAAAGTGAGTGAATGAATCAGTGAACATGAAATTCATCCATTTTTACTAACCTTCATTCCTCATTCTATCTCTACAACGCAGGCAGACCGACAATTGATCACAAATGGATTAATAAAACAATTTCAGCTTTTTTTAAGTGGAGATGAGTTTCAAGCTTTGGACCCTCCAAGCAAAAGTTTTTCTGGTAATAATTTTTTTGAACCATATCTAAGCGCTGAGGCTTCTGATTGGAGCAAACTGTCAATTTATGAATCTGATTAGTTTTGTTCACATTCTGGTCACATTTGTTTCAGTTAACTGGAGGAAAGCGAAGCGATGGGATGGATGGGAGGTTAAACTGGGACCAGAATCGGCTCTCCTCTTCTTTTGAAGGAGATTCCTGATAACATTCCACTAATTAATATGCGGCTCAAGAGTTTTATAAATAGTAGCTTAAAATACTTCCGGCCAATTTCAGAACTCGTCTATGAAGACCCCAGGAACCTTGGAGAACTCTCATTATTTCCTCATTTCCAATTTTAAGATTTATATGATCAGTGAATGATAAACATTTATTCACTCTAAACAAAATAAAATTAGTTTTGCTGGTGTTAGGAGAAACTAAACCAGGTATTTATTTTCTACATTTACTATTTCCTGTAGTTCATTTAGATTTGCATGTGAAAAAACAAGTTTGTATCATCAGTAAAATAAGTTTATGAAATATTTTAGAAGAGTTTACAAAGTCATGAATATAAATAGTGAAGAGCTCATGTTTAGGTGATTAATAAGCAGGTGTAACTGAGCCAGAACTGATAAAGGGTCGCAGGTTGTTCAGTTTCCCTTCTTTCTTCTTCTGATTCTCTATCATCTGTGCATTTGTCAGACTGCCTGCAGAGCTGCAGGTGTTGGGTCCTCTCTGACCGCCCTGCTGACTTCCTGTGGCCCTCCTCCCTCATGTTTGTTCTCTCTAGCAGAAGCTCTAGACCTCCAGTCAGCCATATTGGGCTGTTCTTTGTCATGAGATGTACACTGTCAGCTCTGAGAGACTGCTCCAATGTTTGTAATTGAACTTCTGTGTTCAATCACTAATCCTCCACAAGGGGGCGCTGTCTGGTTGGATTCTTTGATGGATGTTTTCTCACCATCACTCTCAGTCATGTTTTGAACAGATCACCACTGATGCTGTACTGAATACACGGCCTACCGAGATAAACCAGAACCAGCAGGAGTTTGGACCTGTGTTAAAGGGAGAGTACATATTTTCTCACCCGATCCTGTTTGTTTTTCTGCTTCACCCACAGCTCTAAAGATCTTTATTTTTTGTAAAGAAATGAAAACTGACCTTCATAAAAAATTCTAAGGTCAATGAAATTTCAACACTGCTGGATTCACTGAGAGACATGGTGCGTTCAGGTGCCGTCAGTCAGTCACTGACACATAGACAAGGCAGAGAGGCCTGACTTATTTGAAAAAAAAGACAAAATATTTTTTCATCTATCATTTTATTAAGTTTGACATTAAAACTTGACACTCATTGTTGATTTCAGCTGTTCTCTATATAATAATGCATTAAAATTCTACAGACAGAGAAAACACATGACTTACTGAACTAAAGGTTGCATAGAGAAAGAAACGGTTTCTATTGGCCTTTTCAGTTTCAACACATGATTCATAACTACAGCGTTGGCCCTCTATCTTCATCACTTGAACCTCAGGCGTCTTCCTCATATGGGCTCCTCTTCCTCCATATAAAAGTTGGTTTATGTTCGTGATGGGGATGAAGAAAAGCCGAGATGTTCTTTTGAAGCGGACTACCCCTTTATGCACACACACTTTTATTGTGAAAAACCGAGTCTTATTTTGTCATCAACCGGAAGTGATGTCACCGTCAACAAACCGATTCACCGGTTGCGTTTTCGCCGTAATAAACCGACGCTTCTTGTTTCTCTTCAATGAGTCCGTCTGGGCTTTTCCGAACCGGCAACGAACCTAAATCATGTTCCCGCCATCGCCTCGGCTCCAACCTGGCGAGCGGAAGTCGAAGCGTTCCCGCGCAAATGATCATGAGGAAGAGGAAGAGGAAGGTCGGACAGAGATGAGTGAGAGCGGGACTCAGGTGAGCTTGTGACGCGGACAGGTGACCTGGTTGTGGTGGTCGACATCGCTCCATAACCGAGTTTAGAGTCCAGACTTTTAACACCGGAACTGTCTGTTGGGTTTTCAAAATGAAATCCCAGCTCCGGTTAGTTGTACATCAACTGGCACAGAAAAAATCTACAGCTGTGCAAAACCCCCCCAAAACTTACTAAATATTTGTTTCATCTCAGATTACTTTAAGATTGATATTAAAACTTGGTATGGAGTTTTAATGGACTTTCACAGTAAAAGTCCAGTTCAGGTTCAGCCCTAAGGCTTTTCAAAGTAAAAGTTCATCTCAAGTTTGGTGGTAGTGTCCTTTCATCAGTGGTTCAGTCTATATCCTGGTGTTGGTTCAGTCTATATCCTGGTGTTGGTTCAGTCTATATCCTGGTGTTGGTTCAGTCTATATCCTGGTGTTGGTTCAGTCTATATCCTGGTGTTGGTTCAGTCTATATCCTGGTGTTGGTTCAGTCTATATCCTGGTGTTGGTTCAGTCTATATCCTGGTGTTGGTTCAGTCTATATTCTGGTGTTGGTTCAGTCTATATCCTGGTGTTAGTTCAGTATATTACCTGGTGTTGGTTCAGTCTATATCCTGGTGTTGGTTCAGTCTATATCCTGGTGTTGGTTCAGTCTATATCCTGGTGTTGGTTCAGTCTATATCCTGGTGTTAGTTCAGTCTATATCCTGGTGTTGGTTCAGTCTATATCCTGGTGTTGGTTCAGTCTATATCCTAGTGTTAGTTCAGTATATTACCTGGTGTTGGTTCAGTCTATATCCTGGTGTTGGTTCAGTCTATATCCTGGTGTTGGTTCAGTCTATATCCTGGTGGTGGTTCAGTCTATATCCTGGTGTTAGTTCAGTCTATAACCTGTGTTGGTTCAGTCTATATCCTGGTGTTGGTTCAGTCTATATCCTGGTGGTAGTTCAGTCTATAACCTGGTGTTGGTTCAGTCTATATCCTGGTGGTAGTTCAGTCTATATCCTGGTGTTGGTTCAGTCTATATCCTGGTGGTAGTTCAGTCTATATCCTGGTGTTGGTTCAGTCTATAACCTGGTGTTGGTTCAGTCTATAACCTGTGTTGGTTCAGTCTATATCCTGGTGGTAGTTCAGTCTATATCCTGGTGGTATTTCAGTCTATATCCTGGTGTTGGTTCAGTCTATATCCTGGTGGTAGTTCAGTCTATATCCTGGTGTTGTTTCAGTCTATATCCTGGTGTTGTTTCAGTCTATAACCTGGTGTTGTTTCAGTCTATAACCTGGTGTTGTTCAGTCTATATCTGGTGTTGGTTCAGTCTATATCCTGGTGTTGGTTCAGTCTATATCCTGGTGTTAGTTCAGTCTATAACCTGTGTTGGTTCAATCTATATCCTGATGTTGGTTCAGTCTATATCCTGGTGGTAGTTCAGTCTATATCCTGGTGGTAGTTCAGACTATATCCTGGTAGTGGTTCAGTCTATATCCTGGTGTTGGTTCAGTCTATATCTTGGTGTTGGTTCAGTCTATATCCTGGTGTTGGTTCAGTCTATATCCTGGTGTTAGTTCAGTCTATAACCTGGTGTTGGTTCAGTCTATATCCTGGTGTTGGTTCAGTCTATATCCTGTTGTTGGTTCAGTGCATATCCTGGTGTTGGTTCAGTCTATATCCTGGTGGTAGTTCAGTCTATATCCTGGTGTTGGTTCAGTCTATAACCTGGTGTTGGTTCAGTCTATATCCTGGTGTTGGTTCAGTCTATATCCTGGTGTGGTTCAGTCTATATCCTGGTGTGGTTCAATCCATATCCTGGTGTGGTTCAGTCCATATCCTGGTGTTGGTTCAGTCTATATTCTGGTGTTGGTTCAGTCTATATCCTGGTGTGGTTCAGTCTATATCCTGGTGTTAGTTCAATCCATATCCTGGTGTTGGTTCAGTCTATATCCTGGTGTTAGTTCAATCCATATCCTGGTGTTGGTTCAGTCTATATCCTGGTGTTGGTTCAGTCCATATCCTGGTGTTGGTTCAGTCCATATCCTGGTGTTGGTTCAGTCTATATCCTGGTGTTGGTTCAGTCTATATCCTGGTGTTAGTTCAGTATATTACCTGGTGTTGGTTCAGTCTATATCCTGGTGTTGGTTCAGTCTATATCCTGGTGTTAGTTCAGTGTATATCCCTGCAGCTGTTTGCCCGTCTCGAGGCCCGGCGCTGTCTGAAGGACGTTGAGCCTCGGCTGTTTGCTGATGATGGAGGACCTGACCGTGGTATGTCACTCCACCCACTACTTCTCAGCTGACCAGTGATCAGGTTGTTTCTGACTGTGTGTCTGACTCTGGCAGGGAAGGTGGTGGAGGTGTACGGTCCGGAGGGGACAGGTAAGGTTTCATTGGTTCCATGGGTCCATGCCCTGACCCACTTAAGACCTGTGTTCGGGTGTCTCCAGGAAAGACGGAGCTGCTCTACCACCTGCTGTGTCGCTGCATCCTGCCGGAGGCGGCTGGGGTCTGGAGGTGGACGTTGTCTTTGTGGACACAGACTACAGTCTGGACGTGTTCCGGCTGGCCAGTGTTCTGGACAGTCGACTGAGTGCAGGTGAAGCTAACGACATCTATAGGGTTTGAAGACTTCAGATGAGCTTACTAGAACATGACTGGTTCCTTTCTCAACAGGTGGTTCTGCCGGGTTTGATGATGCGATTCTGCGCTCCTGTCTGACTCGCCTCCTGGTGGTCTGCTGCTCCTCCTCCTCCCAACTCCTTCTCACCCTTCATTTTCTGGAGACCACCTTGTCTTCTCGACCCAGAGCATCGCTCCTTCTCATTGACAGCATCTCGGCGTTCTATTGGTCGGATCGCAGTGAGGGCGGAGCCAGCGTTGCCAAGCAGGAGGAGAAGCTCAGCAGGTGTTCGGAGCTGCTGGGACGACTGCTCAGGTGGATCCTTCAAGTGGGTTCTAAATGGTCTGTAGAGGGTTGACCTCTGACGGACTGTCTGAAGAGTCTACCTGTCCATCTAAGCTTGTACACTGAGGGTGGGGGTTTGATTTAGTTCTGGGTCATGAGGAGCTTCCAGTGGGTGGGGGGAAGGTCTTGGTGGTGCAGAGGTGAAGCATAGGACATGGACTAAGGCCAGTCCTGCCCTCTCATTACTGACTGTCCTGTCAATTCACTTTCAGATAAAGGCTAAAGGTTTTAGAGCCAATGAAACCTAAAACAAGATGCTCAAGAGGAAGGTTCTTCAGCAGGTCCAACTGGATACACAGAAAGTTCTTGTGTCTTTTAAAAGGCCTGAACAAATTGTGCAAGAACTGAGATGTTCGATGGAAAGTTCTTCCCAGGAGATGTTGACCAGAGAACAGTCCTCTGGTTCATTTGGTCTTTAGCAGGACTGACCCGTTCACATCCAGTAGAGTCCAGTCCAATTGCAGTACATCAGTAGCAACTTTGATCAGAAACTCAGATCAGTGGCCCTGTCCTTTGATGTTGACCCAGGTTCATGGTTCTGGAGCTCAGTCCATGACCCGAGGATCCAATGTTCAGTACTGGATCAAGGACCCAATCCAGATGTTCTCCAGACCAGGAACCGCTCCATCCAATCAGCCCAGTAAAACAACACAGTTCTCCGTTCTTGAGGAGGATGTCCAAGCATTAGAGTTCAAAGTTGCATTGGTCCATCATGTGGTTCTGATGCTGTGGATTAACAGCTGATGTCCTGTTCTGTGGTTGTTCCTCAGGGATTACAAAATCACCATCTTTGCAACCTGCCACCCCATCAGGAGGAGTTCTAGTGGGCCACCCTCCTCAGAGGCAGACCGGTCCCATCTCTGCCGTGCCTGGCAGCGTCTGGTGACCATCGGCTGGTTTGCTCCAGACAGGAAGCTGAACATAACCCAGCAAATGGAGACGAAGGGAGCGGAGAGCAGAGGAACCGACAGGTCTTCACCGTCCACTGCTCCTCCTGGACTGGGACCAAGAGTTCCAGGGTCAGCTCCTTCAGAGTGACGGATGGTGGCGTGGAGTTCATCTGGACCAGAGACCTCCTCCTGGTCTTTCTGCTATACTTTAAAGACTCACTGTTGATGTTTGTAACTTAATTATGATGACATGTTGGAATTGAATAAAACCAGAGATGGATTAGAATCTGGATCATCAGTTGTTTGGTTTTACGGTAGAAATATCAATAGAGATGACTAGAAATAATCAGGAAAGTAGAGATAATCAGAAGCAGTTTTCACAATTTGTTTCACTGATGAAGAGAAACAAATACTAAACCATGGATCCAGAAGTAATCATACCTGGTAAAATGATTAAACCACATTGTCAGTACCCGCTTATTACCTGGGTACTATCCAGGTAATAATCAGGCTAGGGTAGGAACTCTCTGGTTAACACCTGGTTAGTAGTCTGCTTTTTAACCTGCCACCCTACTTTGTAACTGATAGTTTTATTTTCCATCTAATCAAGTGAAAATGATTTCCTTGTTGCTGAAAATGTACCGTGTTAATAAAACTGTCTGGTTCAACATCAAGCAGGAACATATCCACCCATCAGTACTGGACCTGAACCCAGTCACTTCCTGGTTCTGGAGCTGGACAGCGAGCTCTCACAGTACTGATTCTGCAGAATCAGACGTGCAAAGTCCAAAATCTTGGATTCGGTGGTCTGGATCACTGGACAGTTGTCCACAGCCAGGTAACCATCAGCTGAGCGGGTTCTACAGAGTTCATTAAGTTCTCCTGGAGGAATCCTGTTGAAACAAGAACTGAACCGCATGATCTAGAACGTTCCTTCTGGACGGATCTGTCCAGTTCCTGTGTTGCGTTTACTGCACGTGCAACTGCAGTCCTGATCTCCCCCGCTTCCGATCCGGTCCAGGTTTCCCTGGTCTGATGACAGCAGCCGCATAACAGGAGCAGCCCCCCAACAGATTCCTCCGCGGGGTCACACACACTTTTTACACAACACAAACAAACCAGGCGGTTACGACAGAAAGCTGGACCACACGGACACGCAGCTGGGCCATAGTCTGGTGGAAGGCTACCCTCATCCGGGCGCTGGTTCCAGGACAGAGCGGCCACCTGGTGGAGCTGTAGGACAGGTTTTCTGGGATCTACTTCTCCTGCTGGGGCTGACAGGCGGTGCTTCGGTCGCTCCCAAACATGGCCTCCATGACGGTGCGACCACTTCAAGTTTGATTTCTCACTAATTATCTGCGTCCAAACTGCGTGTTTTTCCTTCTACAGCTCACGGGAATGTTTCCACGGAGCAGCTCTGTACGGCAGACACCAGAAGCAGATGTTTTCTGTCGCAGAAGTTCGGTGCTGATCACGTCGCTCTAAGTTGACTGAAAACTGGAGAGGAAAAGGAGAACCGCGTCAAATCAGTAAGCAGCTTGTCTCGGTCCTCCTTCCGCCGCTAACTCGCCCCGAACCGGGGGCCAAGGCCGGCTGTCCGCTCCCTGCCCTGCTGTCAGTAGCCTGCACCGCGCGACAGACAGCCGAGGAGCTAATGCTAATGCTAACAGCGAAGTGAACGGGGAGGCTACATGCTAACGGCTACACCGACTGTCATTAGCAGCTTGAGTCCGGGCATCCAGACAGGCTTACCAGGCTGATGCGGTGTGGGAGGCCGCCTACCGGTCTCCCAAAGCCGGCTACTATTAGCCGGCTCCAGTCCTCTGACAGATGGGTGTGTTAGCATGGAGCTAGTTGATTAGCCACATAGTTATGGCTCACCTGACCAGGACTCACCTGTTCGAAAGGGCCTCCCTGACCTCTGATCGGTACCAGCTCGTCAGATGGAGATACACAGGTCGTTCCTGGTTCTGAAGGGTCCATTGCTGTCTCAGGTAGAGGTTCTGGTGTCGTTCTATATCGTTCTGATGTTCTCAGTTGTTCTCTAAGGTTCCACTGGGTCCTACAGGATTTACATGGTTGATTTTAAGTTCTCTAAGGGTCCAACCTTGGATCTAAGATGGGTCAGATACTGTAGACTTGAGTTGTGGGGTAGAATCTTTGTGGTTCCGATGGATTGGCTGTAGTCCACTGGAGGTTCTGAGGTTCCTTGGTGTTCAGGTCCAACACTCTGGTTCTGAGGCAGGGTTCCTCCAGCGATCCTAGAGGGCTCTTCTGCTGCAGTAGTTAGAGGTTTAAGATGTATTTGATGGCTCTGGTCCACTGCTTGTTGACTGTAGATGAAAGTATAGTAACAGGTGCAGATGATCCACCTGGATCATCTGCACCTGTGCAGAGATGAAATTATGTAGAAATTTCTGAACTCAATAGGAGTAGCTCCTGGTTCGTCTATCAAAAACCAGAAATACTCCTGGTTCTTGATAGAAGAAATGAAAATAGCCAGAAGATTAAAAAACTTCAAAGAGCTGTAGAAAAACAAACCAAAATCGACCAAAACACAATGAACTAGAAAATTACAAAAAATAACAAACTAAAAAGACATATCTAGTGCAGCTTCTGAAATTGACTGAAAGAATACAGCAAACCTCAGCTGATGGGAGCCATTAGGTCCAACCAGTAGCAGATGTTGGGTTGGTGATCTGGGTTTGAGTAATCAAAGTTTCTCCCTCACAACAGAACCCACCCAGATTCCTTGATGTGCAGTTTATCGCTGGCTGTGCTTCCTTTCCCATAAAATTGCACTTGGAATAGCAAATGAGGTAATTTTTCAACCATTTAAAATAGGTGTATGTTGTAAAAACTGCAATTAATCGCAACATCAGTTTGTACCCAGTACTTTTGTCACTCTGGCCTCCTGGAATGACGCCAGCTTTCTCCAGTAGAACTCTCACAGCATCAGTTCATCAAAAGCAGATCAAGCCAACACGTTGACTCCATGGCTCTTCTGTTAAATCACTGACTACTTCCCCAAAACGCCTCATATATAGCTTCCCCTTAGTAGGCGGGCTTGTCGCTCCACCGCCTGAATAAGACGCAGACCTCTCTTCTGACCGGCTGATAGATGATGAGCGCCATGGCTGAATTATTAGTTTATAATTATGTTTATCCGTTCCTGCCATGATTTTTGAGGACTTATGGTGTGAACAAATTTATTCAAGCGTGATTTTCAGTGGATTTCTTATTTAAAACAATGCAGTAGGGCAGTTTTATTTTTCTACATTATCTGAACATAGATTTGAGCACATTTATAATGGAAACCCAGTTCGCATCCCAGTTGCTCCATCTGTTGATGGACCACGGATGAAAAGATAGATTAATGGATGGATGGGCGGTGGTTAACAGATGGATGGATGGATGATGGATGGTTGTGGTTCTGCCTTCACAGTGCTTGAATTGGTCAGACAGTAGAACCAGTACATGTCCCATCTCACCAGAACCTCTCAGTGGTTCAGTCAGCATTAAACAAGAGTTCTGATATTAAAGCAACAAGTTGTCGAACTGAAAGAGATGAAATTATGTAGAAATAAACTTAGAGACTGAAATTTTCTGAACTCAATAAGTAAAATAACAGAAAAAAAAAAACATTAGTCGTGTGATTCTGCAAATATCCCACCTCTGCTTGGTTGGCTGCTACGAGCTGGCACCTGCAGATCTTTGATCTTCAGTTAGATGTGTTGGTGTGAACCATTTTTGCTCCCAGACTCCTTATCTCATAAGCTTAGTGTGGTGTCTTCTTGTGGTCAGGGTGGAGTCATGTAAGGTAACAGAAAACTTTAACCCTTGTCTGTCTGCTTGCACCTAGAATGCCCTCTGAGGCTCAGGAGCCTCGGGACAGAGGACCCCCACCTCCCCTGACGCGGGCTGGACGCAGCGCTCAGCTGGCCAAAGCTGCAGCCACGAGCCCCGCCCCTGAGAAGCGACCCCGCGGGCGACCTCGGAAGGATGGGAACCACAGCCGCCCAGCGCCTCCTGCTCCTCCTTCACCCAAATCTAAGAAGAAGTAAGAGCACCACTAATGATAAATGGCAAATGGCCTGTCAAATGGAGATACCTGGTTGGTACTGGGATTAGTATAGTGCTTTATCCATGTCCAGAGAACCAAGAGCTTCACACTATTTTCAACCATTCACACACATGTTCACACACTAATGGTCTCAAACTACTGGACAATTGCCACAACTGTTGTCTAGTACAACAGCAATTGGGAGTGTGACCCAACTCCATCAGTATTGGGTCACACTGATGGAGGCAAGGCTGCCATGCACCAGTACCACTGTGGCCTCGGACCAGCAGGCAAGGCGGGTGAAGTGTCTTGCCCTAGGACAGTGCTTCTCAAATAGTGGGGCGGGCCCCCTTTGGGGGGCGCGGTGCGATACCTGGGGGGCGTGTGATCCTGGGGAACAGGCTTTTTTTTGGCCGTACTAGTATAAAGTGTAATTGCGCACAGGGCGGCAGTGGCGCTCTCATTGTTACTTCTGTCACGTTTGCGACAGTGCAACATTTACGACTTACAAGACAACAGGTTTGCCTTGGTTAGCAGTGTTAAGTCAACAAAAAGCTCCGACTGCGTTCTGTCTATGGCCTCCGTTATTCAACAACCCCCAACATGAAAAGTTTTTCACAGGGATGAAAAGAAACGCGGAGAGAGACAAAGATAATGAGACAACAGAAAGTCAACCGAAAGCTAAGAAGAGGAATACGACGAAGCGTATTTAGCGCTTGCTTCACTGTGACTACAGTTGGAGAAGAGGAAAGACCGCTGTGTTTGCTGTGTCTAAAAATGCTCGCAGCGGACAGCATGAAGCCAAATAAATTAGCGCGTCACTTAAATACGTTACATCCCAATCACGCCGATAAGCCGCTAGAGTTTTTTCAGCGAAAAAAATGTTAATAAGGAAAAAATGTTATGCAGAGATGGATAGTCACGGTGGGGAGTGGGGGGCGCGAATAGTTTTCTTCTTGCTAGGGGGGGCGTAACGGAAAATAATTGAGAAGCACTGCCCTAGGACAACTTCTTCATTGTCAAATGGAGATACCTGGTTGGTACTGGGATTAGTTTGGTCTTCGGTCTGGTTCTGTTCTCTAAACAGAAACTCTTCCCTTCCTGAGTGTTTGAGTATGTAATCACAACATATGACATGAGACGATATTCACTTGATTCAAAGAGTGTGGATATTTTTCTGCCTCGGGTTCATTTCAAATGTAGTCTCTGTTTCACTTGAATTTGGCTGAGCCTCCTAGACTGTGAATGTACTCTAGTACCAGCACCACGAGGAAGTGGGTGTTAGCAGTTGGCGGATGTTAGCTAGAGACAGACGTTAGTAGATGTCTTCCAGTTTGCAGTCCCTCATCATGGAGCGGACATTAGTCAGGGTTCAGAGCAGAAAATAAACAGGGAGCAAATATCAGCCAAGGAGTGCAGAGGATGCTGGCCAGTGAACTGATGTTAGTGGATGTCACTTCACCCATGGATTGGACATCAGTCAGGGAGAGGAGCGTAGCATCTCATCCATGGATTAGCCACTTGCCAGGGAGCACACGATAATAGACGATAGCAGACACTGGCTAGAGAGCGGAAAATGTTAGACGCTGGCCATGGAATCCACACTGTTTACATTTCAGAAGCTCACCTGGAAGGTTAATTTTATCTGCATCTCTGGTAAATCCTATAGAGACCCTTTGCACTGCCAAACAATACGTCTGGGACGCTGGGGTGGATGAGAAGATTGCATGATGTTGTGAAGTTTCTCTCTAGTGAACAAGGTGGGAAAGGAGATAGAAAACGGAATAAACAATGTAGCACTGAATCAAACCATCTGTATCATCTGATCAGTGATTGCTGCTATACAAGTATTGATGTCTAAGCAACAGTATCTCTGTGATGTACTTCAGACTGAACTGGGATGGAAACTGAGCAGGCTTGACTTGGTCCGGTCTGGTCTGCTTACTCTGACTTCAAGCAACGTACTAACACCTAGGGTCCTCACAGATATATGACCGTGTCTAAAAGTATGTTTGTGGTTATTATCCCAGGAGAAGTGGTGAGAGGCATGATGATAAAATAGGCACCTGGGTGAGGGTGGACTTAACCCCTGAGTTTACTTCCTACCATACACAAACTGTGATGTCATTCTGCTCATGTTCTTAAGGTGTTTCTGAATGAACAGAAACACTTTTCATTCTGGTTTTCAAAAGAACCAGGTTTCCAGCAGCAATTGCATAAATAACAATTCCTGTTGACCTGTGTTCCTGCAGGGGGCGAAGCCGAGGAAGAGCCCAGGGAGAGGGTGAAGAAAGCACGGGGACTACAGAGAAAGAGCGACTCCAGAAAAAGATAGGTGGCCTTAATGATAAATCAGAGCTGCAGCCACAGGAACTCATTAGTTCTCTTAAGGTCCTAGAAAAAAGCTCAGCTTCATTTTCTGATTGACTCAATCTTTGCTGCTCTTCCACTTCACTGAGCTTCTTCTGACTACTGCAATCTTCAATGAATCCTCTGTTTGATCTCCATAGAGCCCAAGGAACCCCCAGAGGCTAAGGAGCCCAATCAGCTGCTGGAGCCCACAGAGTCACTGAAACCTCCAGAGCCCAAAGGACCCCTGGAGGCCAAGGAGCCCACAGAGCTGGTGGAGCCTCCAGAGTCCAAGGAACCTCCTGCCCCCCCAGCCCAAGGAGCCCCCAAAGACCAAGGGACCTCCAGAGTCCAAGGAGCCCATGGGACCTAAGAGGCTTGTGGGGTCCCGGAGGTCCATCTCAAGGCGGAAGTCCCACAAAAACCCTGATCCAGACCTTGAACTGAGCGAGGTTGGGCTCAGTCCCTGTCCTGAACCAGCTCCTGAGCCCAGAGTCCCAAAGTGCAGCTCAAAACCAACGCCCGTTTCTGAGGAGGAAGACAGTACCAGAACAGGTCCCGTTACTGTTGACCTGTTATCACAGTACGTCCCTGTGGAGCACCCTCAGGTCTGCGCTCCAGAACCAGGGGAACCCACCCACAGCCCCACCCCTATTGAGACTAGCTGTCCCAGTAGGGTTTCCATGGACACCAAGGAAGGCTGTGGTGTCGGTCCGGTGCAGCAGAATCCAGAGCTGAGTCCCCACTCCAGTCCCCCAGTGTCCCTTTGCCTGGAAGACGAGGACGAGGGCTCCCTTTCCCCCCTGTTCCAGCACTCCCCATCAGAGGAATCGGGGGGCTCACCCGCCCCAACCCTCGGACACGCCAAGAAACGGTGAGTCTGGCTGATACCATGGAAACTCTTCCGTAGGCCCCTGCTGCTACTGATTGTCATGTGGGTTAGGATTGGGGTTAGGGGAAATTATGGGTTATGGGTGGTTTCAGAGAAAATATTCTTTGGACTAAGCGTAATTAAATGACCCGTTGCCATGGTCACACAGCCTGAGTTCATGTGTTCATCTGTCCTGCAGGCTGAAGCAGTGTGCCTTCTGTTACCGTGGCGACCAGCCTCCTCTGGGCCAGGGGCGTCTTGTGGTGTTCGGTCCGACCCCGGGCTACATCCCGCTCCACATCTTGAACCGTCGCACCTCCTCTGATCGTGTCGATGACTGCCATGACCACTGCTACCGTGGAGACAGGGCCCCGCCCACGTATGTGACCTCACTTCCAGTTCATAGATAAAGAAGAAACTCTTGGTTTGAAAAGATGAGGCTGACCAGCTGATCTGTTTGTTGTTAGGTGCAGCAGCCCAGCACAGTGTGGTGAGTACTGGTGCAGCTCATCGCCAGGCAATCACCTGATGGTAGATTACCAGGCGATCACCTGATGGTAGATTACCAGGCGATCACCTGATGGTAGATTACCAGGCGATCACCTGATGGTAGATAACCAGGCGATCACCTGATTGTAGATTACCAGGCGATCACCTGATGGTAGATTACCAGGCGATCACCTGATGGTAGATAACCAGGCGATCACCTGATGGTAGATTACCAGGTGATCACTTGATGGTAGATTACCAGGCGATCACCTGATGGTAGATTACCAGGCGATCACCTGATGGTAGATTACCAGGCGATCACCTGATGGTAGATAACCAGGCGATCACCTGATGGTAGATTACCAGGTGATCACCTGTTGAAGGGCTTCAGATCAGTCACGGTCCCTTTGTGTTTCAGAAGATGAATCTTCAGAGTTCATCCGGCAGCTCGGACCCATCGGCCTTCCACACGACATCAACGTCCAATCACTGTTCGACCCCACAGGTAGCCCTTCATCCTTTTCCTTCTCCTCCTCTGTATACGTGTGCTTACCTGGCTCTGTGTGCAGGTCAGTGCTGTGCTCACCTGCAGTGTGCCGCTGGTCAGAAGGTGTGCGGCATGGTGACGGCCAGTCGTTGCTCTTTGTGGACAAAGCCATCGACTCGGGAAGCAGCCAGGTGAGTTTGTGACAGGATGTTGTATGGGGGGTTGGTGGATGAAGAACACAGCCTTCTGCCGGGCCGTCCAGGTGTTTTCAGACCTTCAGGAACTCTGATGCTGAACGGGCTCTTGGCTCGGATCCAGATGAACTTTGGAACCGGTCGGTCAAATTAATAAGCCCCGCCCCCTGTCTCACCTGTCCAGGTATGTGGGTTCTGCCAACGCCTGGGTGCTTCGCTGCGTTGCCAGGAGACGGGATGTGGGCGGAGCTACCACTTCCCTTGTGCTGCTGCTGCTGGCGCGCATCAGGACTGGGCCCAAAGGCTCACGCTGTGCCCGACGCACGCCGGCCCAGGTGGGGGAACTCGGAGCTCTGCCTCCCCCCACGTTTACCCTCTGTTGCCATGGAAACGCACTAACCTCTGTCTACACAGGCTCCTCCAAGTGTTTGTCGTGTTTGGGCGGAACCGAACCCGGCAACTTGTTGATGTGCTGTTGCTGCGGTAGCTGTTACCATGGACACTGTCTGAAGCCGGCTCTCACCCCGTCCCCTCTGGTCCGGTCTGGGTGGCAGTGTCCCGCTTGCAGGATGTGTCGCAGCTGCAGGTGACAGAGCTTCTGACTGAACTAGTACCTGACTGTGCAGCACCACTGTTGGCTGGACTGAGGGTTAGCAGGTTAGAGGTCATCCTGTCGGTCCTGACCAGCTCTATATGTGTGTGTCAGGTTACGGGGCGATGAAGGCCTGCTACTGGTGTGTCAGCGCTGTGATAAGGCCTACCACACACACTGCCTCTCTCCTCCTCTGGACGGTACACCCAACAGCGCTTGGACCTGCAAGGTTAGAAACTCTGTCAAGTACAACTGCCTAGGACTGTTGCTGCTGAACTCATCGGACCTGTTTTCTCCAGAACTGCAGAGTCTGTCGCCGATGTGGTGTGACATCATCGGGTCAGTGGGCCAATCATCAGTTTTTGTGCGACTCATGTGACCCTGCCCTGCCCTGTCCTCTCTGTTACCGGGCTGTTGACTTTGCCTCGCTGCAGAACAGTCTGACCTGCAGCAGCTGCTACAGGTAAACTTGTTTAGAACGGGGTTATCCTCCGACTACAAGTCAGTTTTTCAATTTCCTTCAGTAAAGATGGAAGTAATTGAACAACTACCAGTCTTCCAGCTCTTCGACAGGATGTGTGTTAAATATGTTTACTTTCCCTCCTCAGTCCTTTTGAGTGTTTGATGTTCTCTGTGCTTCAGGTCTGTTCATGCCGAGTGTTCGGACCAGGCTGGGGAGCGCACAGCAGAGTCTGACCTCTACCACTGCTCCTCCTGCAGCCCTTTGGAACAGCAGCTAGCCTCTCCCTATAATGCCTCTCTTGGACTTAGTCCGCCTGCTGCTCCTGATCCAGGCCAGCTTATCTGCCTGAAGCTACCGCCTAGTCCTTTGCAGAGTCCAAACTTATCAGAGTTCCAACTAGTCCCACCCTCTCCGCAGACGATCCAATAAGTTCTGTAGCAAGTGGAAGCATTCTTGGAACATCTCAGAAGGACCTTCAACTCAATCCTCCACGGTCTCCATCCTATTGGAAGAACGGTGTTGCAGCATCACTAAAAGTCCTTGAAAGAAGTCCATCTCCCCCGACCAAAGATCAGAGGCACACATCGTCACCTGAGCAGACTGACCTGCCGTTGTCACCGCCTCTCGCAAAATACAAACCACCTGTTATATCACCACCAACCTTCGGTCACAGCCTGCAGCAAGCTGCAGCCGAGCCCCAGCAGAGTCCTGCGTGCCCATCACCCCAACCCGACCGGAATCCTGCGTCCCCTCCAGTCCGGTCCCAACAGAGTTCTGCGTCCCCTCTGGCACACCCCGACCGGAGTCCTGCGTCCCCTCCGGCCCAGCCCGACCGGAGTCCTGCATCCCCTCCGGCCCAGCCCGACCAGAGTCCTGCATCCCCTCCGGCCCACCCGACCGGAGCCTTGCGCCCCCTCCTGCTCTGCCCGACCGGAGTCCTGCATCCCCTCCGGCCCACCCCGACCGGAGCCTTGCGCCCCTCCTGCCCTGCCCGACCGGAGTCCTGCTTCCCTCCGGCCCAGCCCGACCGGAGTCCTGCATCCCCTCGGCCCAGCCCGACCGGAGCCTTGCGTCCCCTCCGGCACACCCCGACCGGAGTCCTGCATCCCCTCCGGCCCACCCGACCGGAGCCCTGCGTCCCCTCCTGCCCTGCCCGACGGAGTCCTGCTTCCCCTCCGGCCCAGCCCGACCGGAGTCCTGCGTCCCCTCCGGCCCAGCCCGACCGGAGTCCTGCATCCCCTCCGGCCCACCCCGACCGGAGCCCTGCGTCCCCTCCTGCCCTGCCCGACCGGAGTCCTGCGTCCCCTCCGGCCCAGCCTGACCGGAGTCCTGCGTCCCCTCCGGCCCAGCCCGACCGGAGTCCTGAGTCCCCTCCGGCCGCACCAGCTTAGTCCTGCGTCCCCTCTAGCCAAGCCCCAGCTTGGTCCTGAGTCCCCTCCGGCCCAGCCCGACCGGAGTCCTGCGTCCCCTCCACCCAGCCCGACCGGAGCCTTGCGTCCCCTCCTGCCTGCCCGACCGGAGTCCTGCGTCCCCTCCAGCTCAGCCCGACCGGAGTCCTGCGTCCCTCCTGCCCTGCCCGACCAGAGCCTTGCGTCCCTCCAGCCCAGCACCAGCTTAGTCCTGCGTCCTCTCTAGCCAAGCCCCAGCTTGGTCCTGCGTCCCCTCCGGCATCCCCTCCGGCCCAGCCCCAGCTTGGTCCTGTGTCCCCACTAGCTGATCCCCAGCTTGGTCCTGCATCCCCTCCTGACCTGCCCGACCGGAGCCTTGCATCCCCTCCGACCCGGCCCCATCTTGGTCCTGCGTCCCTTCCTGCGGAGCCCCATCGTGGTCCTGCGTTCCCTCTTGCCGAGCCCGACCGGAGTCCTGCGTCCCCTCCTGCCGAGCCCGACCGGGGTCCTGCGTCCCGTCCTGCCGAGCCCGACCGGAGTCCTGCGTCCCCTCCTGCCGAGCCCGACCGGAGTCCTGCGTCCCCTCCTGCCGAGCCCGGCCGAAGTCCTGCGTCCCTCCTGCCGAGCCCGGCCGGAGTCCTGCGTCCCCTCCTGCCGAGCCCGGCCGGAGTCCTGCGTCCCCTCCTGCCGAGCCCCGACCGGAGTCCTGCGTCCCCTCCTGCCGAGCCCGGCCGAAGTCCTGCGTCCCCTCCTGCCGAGCCGACCGGAGTCCTGCGTCCCCTCCTGCCGAGCCCGACCGGAGTCCTGCGTCCCCTCCTGCCGAGCCCGACCGGAGTCCTGCGTCCCCTCTGCCGAGCCCGGCCGAAGTCCTGCGTCCCTCCTGCCGAGCCCGGCCGGAGCCTGCGTCCCCTCCTGCCGAGCCCGGCCGGAGTCCTGCGTCCCCTCTGCCGAGCCCGGCCGGAGTCCTGCGTCCCTCCTGCCGAGCCCCAGCGGGGTCTGCAGCCTCTCCAGCTAAGACCTATGTTGAGACTCTGGGTACTGCTTCACCTTCTTCCGAGACCCATCAGAGTCCATCAACACCTCCAGAGATGCATAAGATTCCTACTATGCCTTCGGCCAAAACCCATCAGACTCCTGCAACAGCTCCAACGGAGACCCATCAGATCTTGTTGAGACTCAGAGTCCTTTATCACTTTCATCAGAAACCCATGAGAGTCCATCGACAGCTCCAGCCACCTCCCATGAAGTCCTGTAAGAACCCCTGCCGAGACTCCTCAGAGTCCATCATCAGTACCCTCAATCGAGACCCATCAGAGTTCTGTATCTCCTTCAGTGGTACATCAGAGTTCTGAGGAGTCCAATCAGAGTTCTGCAGCCCTTCCAGCAGCGATCAATCAACTCTTACCAGAAGAGTCTGAAGTCTCTGGTGAATTTTTTCTAAAGACGGCACAAAGTACTTCTTTCACTGCAGAGGAGGAGTCCCTTAAGAATCATGTTGTAGAAAACTCAAGCATTGTCCTAAACCATCTTCCACTCACTTTGTGTCAGAGCCCTTTAGCACCTCAAGAGGAAGCCCATTGGAGTGCTGCAGTACCAGCCGATGATTTTCCTCAGACTTCTACGAAACTTTCTACACCAAATCTAGAGGACAGCCATCCAACTTTTGGACCATCTCCAGAGCAGAGCCACCAAAGTCCCTTATACCTTGTACAAGATCCTGATAAAAATTATGCATCATCTCTAGAGGAGACCAGTAAGAGCCTACTACCATCTCTAAAGAAGACTCAACCGCACAAAAACCTTGTTTCATCAACAGTTGAGAAGGTTAATGATCAGAGCCAGCAGGTTTCTTCAGTGGAGACCAAAAACAACCAGGGACCATCTTTAAAAGAGACTCTCTCACCCTCTCTACAGACAACCCATCAAAGTCTGCTGCTTTCTTCTGATCAGCAAATTCCGCCAATGTCTCCCCTCAAGTCTAAGCAACCATCTGTGGAGTCTCCTGGTGAAAAATATAAAAACTCCTACTCCATCTCCAGCCCACATGTGTACAAGTCCAGAACCTCCTCTGAAGAACTCGGGTGAAGGTTTGGTTCCATATCCAGAGACTGAAATCCAATGTCTTGTTACATCTCCTAAAAATTTCAAACAAGATCATCCACCATCTCTTGAAAGGACAGAAGACTGTCCTGAATTAAACTTTATAAACTTCTCAGAAGTAGCAATATTGTTGCCTAAAGAGATCCATTCAAGTGCTGCTGAACTACCACATCTCCAAGAAAGTAGTGGTAAAGATCACCATGACAGCTTCAGGCCAGCACATTGTATGTCGAGCTCAACATTATCTCACCCTGCTTCCATTGATCAACAGTCATCTTCCTCATTACCACACTGTCAGTCAGAAAACCAGGAATATGCCCGTCACACCAACTTGAACCTGAAAGGCCTCCTCAATGTCAGGCCAGTCCAACAGGATTTGAGTCTGGTCCAGTGTCCTCTCCTCCTAGTCTAACCAAAAGGTCCCCCCTAAAGGTTCTTCAGAGTTCTTCTAAGCTCAGTTTGAACTCTCTTTCTTCTGAACCAGACTTCACAGAGGTCCAACTGGATACTCTATCTCTGCAGGCACATCTGGTTAGCAATGCTCAGCCTCAGAGTCTGAGTACATCAGGGCTGAATCCTACCAGATTTCAACAAGTATACCATCTGGAACCTGAGGGACCGCTACAGAGACCATGCAGTCCAACAAGCATCATAAACTCCCAGCCCAACCATAAATTGGAAGCTGGTACATCTTATCTGCAATCTCCCATAACACTGGACCACACAACCGCTGGCTCAGACCTTCCACAGAATCTCTGTAATCTGAACCCTAAATCACCACTGATATCTGGCACATCTACCAAGATGGCATTTGAATCATATTCAGCTCCTTGTAGCCCTCACCCTCTCCAGGGGATATCTAGACCCCACAGTTCTCACAACCTGCAAGTCCAACTCAGTGCCACTACAACAAGACGGTCAGGCAAAGTTTTGACTCTGGTGGACAGAAACTGGAAGATATAGAGTTCACCCATGACTCCTCAACAGTGCAATCTGCTGAGAACTACCAGCCTCACATCCCTGACCTTCAGATGCCAGTAAGCCTTGATAATGGTAGCACTTCTCTTGAACACAGTAGCCTAACTTACTCACCTTGTGACACAAAGGTAAACCAGAGTCCTTACAAAAGTCTGTCACCAGGCACAAGTGATAGTTCCAAACAAGCTGAGCCAGTGCCTACAATGCCTACAAACCCTGCCTTCTGTCTCAAAGTCTTGCCAATAGAGACTGACCCCAGACAGTCAGCAAGTCTCATACCAGCTAAGTCCTCAACACAACAAGATGGCCCAATGTCTCCATCATTAATTGAAGCACGACTGGCTCAACCTGGTGACTCCATTTCTGGTCAGGGTAAGGATATAGAGCTCTACCCGGACAGACTGGTCCATCCTGAGGTCCTTATTGACTTTAGTCCCACACAAGTCCACAGCTCTGCAATGACATCTTCTACCCATAGTCTGTCATCTAGTAGTTCTGTTTGTAGTATTCCTACAAGCGGTGTCTCTCCAAGGACTAGTCATCAAGGTCAAGCTAATACTGTTTGTATAGCACAAACACTTGTTAGCCCACTTCAGAAGCCAGCTCTGGATGGGACAGTGCCCCACAGACCCATGTCCAACCCTGGAACCAGTCCCGGCCTTCGTCAAGCACCAAGCAGCCCGGGTTCTTTGTCAGATTGCGTCCAGGCGGTTGATCTTTCCATCCAAAGTGCTGCTGTTCCTTCTCACTCTGTTCTGGATGCTGGTGCTGTCCAAACAGCAGAACCCAGTGAAGGGTCCCAGAGACTTGGTGACCCTGCTCAGTCTACTCAAAGCCTTGCTACTCCTTCAGACTCTGTCCACTCACAGGTCAGCCCTCCGTCTGCAGTATTGACTTCAACGCTTGAGGCTCCATTTAGCTTTGTCAGAACTTCACAAGAATGTTCTGTACTTGGGGGAGTGGGTTCAGAAAGTCCTCATGCTGGCCCCGTAACAGGTCCTGTCCAGCTGATGCAAAGTTCTGATAGGAATACCATTGGTTCATTGCCTCCAGAGTCTGGTTCTGATGTTGGTTCTGATTTTGGTCCTGGTCCTGGACAGCTACAGTTCAGTCTTGATCCAGGTAACCATGTTCAGTCAGTAGCTTGCACTGAGCATGATCTTGATTGTGGTGGTTCTGGAGTGGACTTTAGCCTTATCCCTGAACGGCCTAGTTCTGGACATGGTCGTGGACCTGCTGGAGGTGAGTATCATGGAGGGTCCAGCTCTGATGGGACATCAGATTGTTTTCTAAACTGATGTTGTTCCTGCAGCAGAGCAGAGGACCACTGAGGAAGAGCAAGGAGAAGCAGTGATGGAGAGTCCAGAAGATAAGAATGATCCTGCTGAGATGACTGCGGTACGAGGAGACGATGAGGAGAGTAGCCCATTACTGGGTCCGGTCTGTCCTTCAGGTGAGAACCAAGATCGACCAGCTGTGCTGACCAGCAGACTGGTTTACACTTTTTCCAATGGTCCAAACCAGTTCCTTTTGTCAAATTTGGGTTGTTCTGACAGGCTGAGTTCTAATTGCTTCTGGTTCTTGTTTCTGTAGGCCCCTCTTTCCCAACAGTCTCCGTGTCCTCCTGTCATCACTCTCAGGCCACGGCCCCTAGAGGAGACCATCCTCCATTGGCTGAGAGGAGGAATGTAGAGGAAGAGTATAGCCAATCACAGAGCCTGAATAAACTTGTTGCCATGGCAACAGAATCAACCAAAGATGGAAACAAGTCCATTGTGAGCCTTCAGGGAAGGAGGAGATAGCCACAGCAGAGAGACACCAGTCAATCAGAGATGAGGAGGAGGGACCAGATGAGGAGGAGACCTCAGATGGCCCTATTCTGGATCTGGACCAATCCCTGGACATGGAGGTAATGGAGCTGATGACCTCAGCTGCACACACCACCTCCGGCAAAGGAAAGTGGCGGAGCCTAAGGCCCTTCCCTCCTGGTCCCGCCCCTCCGATGACCTGTCCATCCGTCTACGTCAGTCTCCGTTTTCCACTGAGGCGTCCCCCGAGACCTCACCTGCACGGACCCCCGTCACTCCTCCACCTCTGACTCCACCAACTCCTCCCTCCGCCAGAGAGACTCCGCCCCTACCCAGGTAAGACTCTTGCAGGGCCACTAAAATCTCTTGCAGTCGCCACTGGCTTACCTCACTTCATGTCTCTAGGCACCACCTACTGCAGTGTTCTTGCTGACCCCAAAGATTGGCATGGGAAAGCCTGCCATCTCTAAGAGGAAGTTCTCCCAGGCCGGGTGCGGTCCCGACAGGTACCACAGGTCCGATCCGATCAGCAGCCTCGCTCAGAAGCTTGTGGAGCATCAGAGCCTCGGGTTGGAGACACAGAGCCTTCGGGCCAGAGCCTCCTCCCCATCAGGCTGGAGCCTCTCGTTCGTCGGGCCGGAGCCTCCTCCCCGTCGGGCCGGGGCCTCCTCCCCGTCGGGCCGGAGCCTCCTCCCCGTCGGGCCGGAGCCTCCTCCCCGTCGGACCGGAGCCTCCTCCCACCGGAGCCTCTCGTTCGTCGGGCCAGAGCCTCCTCCCCTTCGGGCCGGAGCCTCCTCCCTGTCGGGCCGGGGCCTCCTCCACGTCGGGCCGGAGCCTCCTCCCCTTCGGGCCGGAGCCTCTCGTTCGTCGGGCCGGGGCCTCTTCCCCGTCGGGCCGGGGCCTCCTCCCGTCGGGCCGGGGCCTCCTCCCCGTCGGGCCGGAGCCTCTCGTTCGTCGGGCCGGGGCCTCCTCCCGTCGGGCCGGAGCCTCTTCCCCGTCGGGCCGGGGCCTCCTCCCCGTCGGGCCGGGGCCTCCTCCCCGTCGGGCCGGGGCCTCCTCCCCGTCGGGCCGGGGCCTCCTCCCCGTCGGGCCGGGGCCTCCTCCCCGTCGGGCCGGAGCCTCTCGTTCGTCGGGCCGGGGCCTCCTCCCCGTCGGGCCGGAGCCTCTTCCCCGTCGGGCCGGGGCCTCCTCCCCGTCGGGCCGGGGCCTCTTCCCCGTCGGGTCGGGGCCTCCTCCCCGTCGGGTCGGGGCCTCCTCCCCGTCGGGCCGGGGCCTCCTCCCGTCGGGCCGGGGCCTCCTCCCCGTCGGGCCGGATACTCCGATCTTGTGCATGCTGCTTTCTCATGGCTGTTGCCGTTTAGCATGTCACTATTTAAACTTTCTGAATGTTTGAGCAGAACTGCATGCGGTTGCCATGTTATCATTTGCATCTTGACTAGGCTGTTTTCAGTTTCCTGTTTGTGGCTGTTGCATTTATGTTGCTGCATTTTGTCCCCTCCACTCTTACTCTTACTCTTGCCCTCTTACCCCCCTGGCCCTTCTGCATGACTCAGGGTACGTGGTGCAGCAGCCGCAGGGCGCCGAGCCCTCCCTCATCCTCACAGGATTCCACGGGGGAGGGAGGCTGGAGCCCTAAGCCCCACCCACCAGGCTCTCCTCTGTGGAGCATGAAAGTGGTAAATAAGCGCACCCAGACATGATGGCTTCAGGTTGTCAGGCAGTTGGTTTCAGCAGCAGCTGTTGACCAGCCTGAGGCTGAGAGTGAGAGTTTAAATAAATCATTGGATTTAAATTCAACCAATCAGAAGCTTGCTGCTCCAGTTGAGCCCGCCTCCAGCTGAACACGATGGTTCTTCTGGTCCAGCTGTTTTCTGGTTCTCGAACCCATTCTGGTTTAGAACCACACATTCAGCTTCACTAGAACAAATGGCCTGAAAACCTGAGATGTTCAGAACTTGCTAGTTCTCTTAAATCGGGACTGCAAAGCAGTTTCACTCAGGCTTATGATTGCTTCATCATTTTTGTTTTTGATTTAAATTTTTGGACTTCAAATATTTTCTTTTTACCTTTGAACGGGTCTGGATCTGGTTAGCCACCCAGTTCCAGGGGCCTCATGCATAAAAGAGTGTGCTGTTTTATTCACACTCTTATACGTACGGACAGATGTACGGACAAATGGCGTACATTTGTCCATACGCCAAGTTTTAGTGGCATACGGAAAAGTAGAAATTGCAGAAAAGTGCAGCGCACAAAAAAATCTGGATGCATAAAACCGTGTGCACGCACCTTGGTGCGCACCTTTCCTTCATAAATCCCAATTTAGAGGAAACGGAGCAGCTGCTGGTCCGCCTGTCGCCTCCATAAATACATCAATGTAAATTAGTAGAAGTACCCTGAAGTCTGCCGCCACGTGAAGCCATAACCATGGCAAAATCTTATTTTGGAGCAAAATATTATTCATAATATTCTGCTCCATGCACAAATAAATAAAATATATATTTTATTTTGAAGCTGTTTTCAGGTCACATAAGCTCTCTTCACCAAAATAAAAATAATACACTTTAAAGAAAGAAAAATACAAATAAAAGAATAAATAAAGATCTCCCAGGTAACATTGGTGTTTGAACAGCAGAACGTTCAGAACCCTGTAAACAGAAGTTACATTTACAGCGTACAAATGCTCTCTGTCCACAAGGGGGCCTGGATCGGAACCGGTACCTGCTTCAAGTTCTGTTCAGAGCCCCAGGATAATCAGTCTGGATTCATCTAAACGCCACGAAACCAGCAGATCAATATGATCTCTGATCAATGGCTCCATGTTCTCCATCAGAGCCACAGATGCAGCAACTAATATACCTGGGATTATACACACCTGATCACCTTCGATAATCAGACCTATTGATCACCTTCAATAATCAGACCTATTGATCACCTTCAATAATCAGACCTATTGATCACCTCCAATAATCAGACCTATTGATCACCTCCAATAATCAGACCTATTGATCACCTTCAATAATCAGACCTATTGATCACCTCCAATAATCAGACCTATTGATCACCTTCAATAATCAGACCTATTGATCACCTTCAATAATCAGACCTATTGATCACCTTCAATAATCAGACCTATTGATCACCTCCAATAATCAGACCTATTGATCAGCCCTGGTTTCTCTTGTGAGAATAAATGAGCCATAGATGCATTCAGACGATGCGTTGTGTCTTTAAGACAAACTGAGCAAAATTATTTACATTGTTGTGAGGATTTCACATCCTTTACTTTTATTTACTTTATTTTGTGTCAGCTTATTGTCTGAGGATAAATTGGTTCAGTTTCATAATTTAAACATTAAAATATTAAAATAATGAAAATCATCAGGTTTGATGCTGCTTTGTCTAAATAACATTGAATGTAGTCAGGTATCAGTGTATTTAGGTGAGTTTTGATGCTTTGTATTTAATATTGTTCACAGAAAACGTTTATGTAACTGCCGCACATTTTCGCGGCAGGGAAGAAAAACATACATTTATTCAAACTTTGACGCAAAGTTCATTTACATGCCGACTTGTGCATAAAATATGGCATCTCACATTTTTATGCGTACACCGCTTTATACATGAGGCCCCAGGTCACCGTTTACAACTGAGTCAGTGGCACCCTCTGCTGACCTGACCCAAGGAGTGGAAGGGTAACATGTCAGGAAGTCTAACGCTCTCCCGTCCTCGTCAGGGTCGGGGTTCAGGATTTCCAGGCAGGAAGCGGTCCAGAGGTGCAGCTGCTGGTGGAGGAAGAGGAGGAAGAGGCAGGAGTCGGCTGAAGGTTCAGGACAGCCTCACTGTGCTCCCTGGGGTAAGAAGAGTGTGCTGGCTGACTGATGGAGGAACAGCCATGCTAATAGGAAGCTGACCTCCTCCCTCCTATGTGTCTGCTAGGGAAGCAATGTGGAGATCTTTCAGGCAAAGGAGGAAGAGGAGAACTCTATGCACAACACGGTGGTGATGTTCTCCACCTCGGACCATTTCACTCTCAAACAGGTACTCGGGTGTACCCCGGGCGTTGCGGGTGTCCCGGGTTGTCCGCGGGCGCCCCCTTGCGCGCTGGTGTCCTAGCATTTCTCCGTCTGTCTCTGCAGGACATGTGCGTGGTGTGTGGCAGCTTCGGTCGGGGCTCAGAGGGCCGCCTTCTGCCCTGCTCCCAGTGCGGCCAGTGTTACCATCCCTACTGTGTTGGTGTCAAGGTGTGTCCCTGACCCGGTTACACCGCTCCGGCAGTCTGGTTCCGATTCACTCATTACTCCGTATTCTGATTTCAGATTACCCGGGTGGTACTCACCAAAGGCTGGCGCTGCCTAGAGTGCACAGTATGTGAAGCGTGTGGCGACGCCTGCGACCCCGCCCGCCTTCTGCTCTGTGACGACTGTGACATCAGCTACCACACCTACTGCCTGGACCCGCCCCTCCTCACTGTGCCCAAGGGCTCCTGGAAGTGCAAGTGGTAGGTGCAGGCATTGGAGGCCAAGGGTCGGGGGCATGTCTGACGGCCCATCGTCTGTCTGCAGGTGTGTGTGGTGTGTGCTGTGTGGCTCCACCTCGCCGGGGCTGCGCTGTGATTGGCTGAACAACTATAGCCTGTGTGGGCCGTGTGGCAGCCTCAGCCAGTGTCCCGTCTGCCAGCGGCGTTACACACAAGACGATCTAGTGCTGCAGTGCCAACAGTGCGACAGGTAGGGCCCTTCTCAAACTGGGGAGAGGAGTCTCGCCTCAGGATTGTGTTACCTGTGGTGTGTCTGCAGGTGGGTCCACAGCGTCTGTCAGGGTTTGGCCTCGGAAGAAGAGGTGGCGCTCTCTGCCGATGAAGGCTTTGACTGCTCTCTGTGCCGCGCCTCCTCAGGTCTGCATGGCCTTCATTATGAAATTCCCCCAGAGGCAAGGGTAAACGCTGACCCATGTGTTTGTTGCAGGGAGGGTGGAGCCTCTGGGTTCCTTCATGACTCAGATGGTGTCCAGAACCAGAGAATTGGGTCAGTATCGATTCTGTTGCTGTAACCTTCCAGTCCCTCTGCAGCCTGATCACGTGACTCTCTTTCCAGATGTGAAGACATTTACTCAGGATGGCGTCTGCCTAACAGAGTCCGGTCTGACTCACCTCCAGGCCCTAGTCCAGCCTCTCACATCACCGCGCAAGTGCCGCAGGTAAAGCCCTTACCCTTAACACAGGTAGCCTGAACCAGGGAGTCAGACCAACGACGCTGTTCTGTCTTCAGGTGTAAACCAAAGTTGAAGCTGAGGATCATCAACCAGAACATTGTCTCCGTCCTGCAGACTCCACCGGACCCAGAGACCCTCATCGAGCCGGACCAGAACCGAGGTAACTCCTAAAGGGAATTCACAGGAGTCCATCAGAACCAGGTGACCTTGACACCGGGCCATCACCTTACAGCTTTGTCTGCAGGTGACCTGGACTGTGACATGAAATCTGACTCCAGTCCAGAGCGGGACGCCACTCACCTGGATGACATCACCAAGGAGACGGACGTCACAGACGACAAGAAGAGGAAGAGGAAACCATATAGGCCAGGTGGGATGAAGGGTGAAAGCCACTTATCTCCTCTTCATCATCCTCCAGCCCTTTACATCCTGTCTCTCCCTTGGTAGGGCACCCTGGCCAAAAGACAGGGTGCCCTACCAAGGGTGGACTTTGCCCTGTCACAGTCGACCCAAATCTGAGAAATTCTAGCTGCCAAACCACGGCCTAGCAGTCGGATGCCCACATCGTTGGAAAGATTAACCCTTAGTGAGCTATATGCACCTGCTTCAGATTTTTCTTTTTAAAAAATCAAAGTTGACTCTTTTTGGGAATTTCAGTGCGCATTGTATGTCAATGTCAATGTCAAATTTATTTATATAGCACTTTAAAACAGGTATAAAACTGCACCAAAGTGCTGCACAGGAACAACAGTAACACAAATAGATAAAAACAGAATATCAAAAATTGCTTCAGTTAAAAGCCAACGAATAAAAATGAATTTTGAGAAGCGATTTAAAATGATCCAGGCTGCTAGCAGATCTAATCTGAAAAGGCAAATTGTTCCATAAATTTGGAGCAACAACAGAAAAAGCCCGATCTCCTTTCCTTAGTCGATCCGAGGGACTGGAAGTAAAAGCTGATTGTTTGATCTGAGGGTTCTGGACACAGACTGACATTTTAAAAGGTCCTGAAGATAAGGGGGAGCTAACCCATTTAAAACTTTTTAAGTTAATAAAAGAATCTTAAAATCTATTCTATACATAACAGGCAGCCAGTGTAAATTGACCAGCTTAGGCCTTATATGGTCATGCTTCCTGGTTCCTGTAAGAAGCCGTGCCGCTGCATTCTGGATCATTTGAAGTCGATGAGGGTTAGTTGTGAACATTTTTTGAACTTGAGGCATAAATCATCCCAAATATTGGGGAAGAACCAAGATTGGCCTGAAAGTACCAGGATCACCCACCTGAACTCTTTCTGAACCCAAAGCCCCACCCGACGCCCAGGGACTACTATTACTCCTCTAGAGTGTCGTGCCTTGGGCAGCGTCATATTGTGTAGGCTTATACCTTGCCAGTGTAGAAGGCTACTATTACTCAGTGTGGGTACTCATGATGGGAGGAGGTTCAGGTGGCTCCCGGGTGTCCCTTGGAAATATTTTAGATTAAGTTTCTTAGGCACATTCTTGGCAACCCTGGGATATATGGAGCCACACTGGATGTTATCTAAATGGCCAGGAGCCATACATAGATGCCCATGTGGGCGACTGTGGCTGTATCGCAGAGTAGTCGTCTTGCAATCGGAAGGTTGTAGGTTCGATTCCGGCTTCCTCCTGTCACATGTCGATGTGCCTCTGCGCAAGGCACTTAACCCCAAATTGCCTCCCGGTCTGTGTTTGTGAGTCCGAATGGGTGAATGTGACTCCAGTGTAAAGTGCTTTGAGTGGTCAAAATGACTGAAAAAGCTCTATAAGTTCAGTCCATGCCTAATCCCAATGCATTTTCTGTGCATTGAAGTCAGGGCAATGATGTCAATGCATTTGTGTTCTCTACAACCTTTCTATCTGGTACCTTGTCCAATTTTGTACTCGCAGAAGTAAAGTTATAGGTCCATCTGATGGAGCTCTCCATTTTGATTCCACTGAAAGTCTGCCCTTTTGCTACCCACTAGGCTAAGACTGGTGAAGAGATCAGTCAGTAAAAGTCAAAATGATGCTGTCATTCAGTGGTTAGACAGCCTGCTGTTTGTCCCACTTTATCCCATATGACAACATTAAATATAATGGCCATGATAGATATTCCTGGCCATTAGGTATAAGAAGCCATGCATTTGTATGGGAAATCCCAGACAATTGGAAGCTGGGTTCTAACCTCCGGTCTCCCCCTCTTTCTCCTCCGGTCTCCCCTCTTTCTCCTCCGGTCTCCCCCTCTTTCTCCTCCGGTCTCCCCCTCTTTCTCCTTCGGTCTCCCCCTCTTTCTCCTTCGGTCTCCCCTCTTTCTCCTTCGGTCTCCCCCTCTTTCTCCTTCGGTCTCCCCCTCTTTCTCCTTCGGTCTCCCCCTCTTTCTCCTTCGGTCTTCCCCTCTTTCTCCTTCGGTCTTCCCCTCTTTCTCCTCTGGTCTCCCCCTCTTTCTCCTCCGGTCTCCCCCTCTTTCTCTCCGGTCTTCCCCTCTTTCTCCTTCGGTCTCCCCTCTTTCTCCTTCGGTCTCCCCCTCTTTCTCCTTCGGTCTCCCCCTCTTTCTCCTCCGGTCTCCCCCTCTTTCTCTTCGGTCTCCCCTCTTTCTCCTTCGGTCTCCCCCTCTTTCTCCTTCGGTCTCCCCCTCTTTCTCTTTCGGTCTCCCCCTCTTTCTCCTCCGGTCTCCCCCTCTTTCTCTTTCGGTCTCCCCTCTTTCTCCTCCGGTCTCCCCTCTTTCTCCTTCGGTCTTCCCCTCTTTCTCCTCCGGTCTTCCCCTCTTTCTCCTCCGGTCTCCCCCTCTTTCTCCTCCGGTCTTCCCCTCTTTCTCCTCCGGTCTCCCCCTCTTTCTCCTCCGGTCTTCCCCTCTTTCTCCTCCGGTCTTCCCCTCTTTCTCCTTCGGTGTCCCCCTTTCTCCTCGGTCTCCCCTCTTTCTCCTCCGGTCTTCCCCTCTTTCTCCTCCGGTCTTCCCCTCTTTCTCCTCCGGTCTCCCCCTCTTTCTCCTCCGGTCTCCCCCTCTTTCTCTTTCGGTCTTCCCCTCTTTCTCTTTCGGTCTCCCCTCTTTCTCCTCCGGTCTCCCCCTCTTTCTCTTTCGGTCTCCCCCTCTTCTCCTCCGGTCTCCCCTCTTTCTCCTTCGGTCTCCCCCTCTTTCTCCTTCGGTCTCCCCCTCTTTCTCCTTCGGTCTCCCCTCTTTCTCCTTGGTCTCCCCCTCTTTCTCCTTCGGTCTCCCCCTCTTTCTCCTCGGTCTCCCCCTCTTTCTCCTTCGGTCTCCCCTCTTTCTCTCCGGTCTCCCCTCTTTCTCCTCGTGTCCCCCTCTTTCTCCTCCGGTCTTCCCCTCTCTGATTTCTGGTCACCCCCAGGTATCGGGGGCTTCATGGTCCGTCAGCGTGGGGGAAAAGCCGGACTCTGCAGGAAGGACTCAACAGAGATGAACCCGAGTCGAGATCCAGGTGAGTCACCTGAGCTCATGAGTTATTGACAGAATGTAATGTCAGAGTCTGATCCTCGGTTTCCTCCTAGGTGTGTTGGAAACTGATGTTTCCATGGAAATTATGTCTGCTGCTGACCAGGCAATGGAGAAAGTTAAGAAGAGATACAGGAAGAAGAAGACCAAGCTGGAGGAGGCGTTCCCATCGTACCTTCAGGTAATGCTTTCACCTGGGCGTGAAGCTTCGCCAGCCCGCTCTCTGCTGATTGGCCGCCTCCATACAGGAGGCTTTCTTTGGCCGGGATCTGCTTGACCGTAGCCGACAGATTGACAGAAGGCAGAGGACGGTGACCTCAGGTGCCAGCCAATCAGGATCGGCAGTGAGTGTCCCCAAGGCCCCGCCCCTCAGAGCACCTTGCCCCGCCTCCTCTGTCCAGGCTCCTGGACAGTAGCATCCAGCAGGAAACAGGGAGTGCTGCGTAAGTTTTCATTTCTGTTTTGTATTTTACACGTTCTCTTAATCCTAACAGTTCCGCCATGTTTCCTGAGCTTCTGGTCATGTTCTCCTTCAGCTGCTGGGATTAAAGGGGTTAAAGATTAGTTGAACATGTTGGATTAAATATGTTGTTATTTTCCTATTAACTAAAAAATTGGTGTTTGTGATACGGAGCCAGTGCAGTCGAACCTAAAGACGTCATTTACCCACAATGCCTTGCAACATGACAATATTTTAACAATTATGAAAACGCAACAACCTTCAGAGTCATTACCACATTTTTTTTTTACAACTAAAATAAATATTTCTTCAATAAAGTCTGTTCCAATTGATCATGGATTCCTTTAAGGTCAGTTAGTCTGTGTGAGGGTGCCCTCTGCTGGCTTCAGACTGTAACTGCAGCAGTTTAATCCAGAATGGTTCTGGAATCAGTTTCAGACTGGGAACATCCATCAAGTCACATGATCAGGTATTTGTGTGTGTGTGTGTGTGTGTGTGTGTGTGTGTGTGTGTGTGTTGCCATTCAGCTGTGTCAGAGGAAGTGCTGCTGGATCTTTCTGATGTCCTGAAAACAGACCCTCACATCCTGGGAACAGGACACACAGGTATGGACACACCACCATCATCCTCATGATCACAGCTGTGTGTGTGAGAGAGACTTTCACATGATGCCTGTGTGTGTTTAGCTTCAGGTCAGTTCCAGGTGGAGCGTTCTCCGTCTCCTTTGGTAAGACTGGACTTCCTCTTCCTGCTGCTCTGCTGGCGAACCATCTCTCTAACTCTGTTTGACCTCAGATTGATAGATGATCATTTCTTCTCCTGCAGATTTACCAGTTTGGTCCTCCTCCTCTCCCACCCCTCACTCGTCCCTTGAGTTGTTTCACCTATTCGTGTGTCTCTCTCTTCCAGCCGGCTTGGATATCACCTCGGCGGCCGACCAAGCCCCCTGTCATCAGACACCCCTGGAGCTTATGGGCGTTGCCAAAGAATGGAGCGGGAGGAGCCTTTGGACGCCATCTTGAGCCCTGAACTGGACCAGATGGTAACAGACGGTGAGTGTAGCAGAGTGACAGCAGACAGAGATTGTTCCATTGCACGATGGAACAATCTCACAGCTTCCTGTTCCTGTTGCAGGAGGTATCCTGAGCAGACTCTACAAGATCCCAGGTAAGAGTGGGAGAATCTTCTCACCTGTCAGGACACTGCCATGGTTCCATGATAACCTATACACCTGTGTGTACGCAGAACTGGAGGGGAAGGACGTGGAGGAGGTCTTCACTGCCGTTCTGAGTCCAAACAGCAGCAGGGAGCCAGAGCCCAGCAAGACCCACGGCTCAGGTACGACTCTTCCCACACACAACCGTGGAATCTCACTGGTGACCCTGACAGGTGACCGTAGAGGTGTTCTCTGTCAGCAGTGTGTTCTCGGCTGCCGGTGATGAATGGCCTGGTGGCTGCCGTTCCTCCCCTCCCCAACGCTCCCAGTGGAGGCAGCCGTCTGCTTGGCTTCAGCTTGCCTTCTGAGGGCCCCGCCCCCTCCTCTGCCTCAGCCAATCGACCATCAGCTGTAGAAGGGGAGCAGGATGTGATGTCGACAGCTCAGAGAGGGACGCTGAAGTGGGAGAAGGAGGAGAGTCTGGGAGAGCTGGCGACCGTGGCTCCAGTTCTTTACTGCAACACCAACTTCCCTCAGCTGAAGCAGCAGTACCCTGGTACACACAGATACACTCAGTCAACCCAGTGTTCCCAGGTAGGGCTCAGGTATCACAATGAGCGTTTGTTCTCAGATTGGTCCACTAGAGTGAAGCAGATCACCAAGCTGTGGAGGAAGGCCAGCTCCCAGGACAGAGCACCCTTCGTGAGTTTCTGCTCCTCCTTCTGATGGGTCCAGAGGAAACAGTTTCACACCCGATTGTGCTTCTACAGCAAAAAGCTCGGGACAACCGGGCAGCCCAGCGCATCAACAAGGTGCAGCTGTCTAATGAGTCACTGCAGCCGCCGCCGCCGCCGCCGCCCCAGGGGGTGTATGACCCCATCGCCATGGAGACGGAGGCCAGCTGCAGAGATCCACTGAGGCCCAGGGAATCAGAACAGGAGCAGGAGTGGAAGTTGAGACAGGTGAGCATCATGTGCTTCTCTGATGGGTGGGTGGGGCTTGCTGAGGAAGAAGTCTCTCATTGGTTGCTGTTCAACTCAGATGATGCGGCAGAAGAGCAAGCAGCTGGCCAAGATGGAGGCAAGCCAGAAGCTGGAGCAGGTGAAGAACGAGCAGCGGCAGCAGCAGCTCCGCCAGTCGGGACGCCTGTCCCCAGAAGGCCCCGCCCACCAGCAGGTCGCCGGGGGCAACACCACGCAGAGCAGACAGAACCTCCCGCAGGATGCAGGGACACTGGATGATGTCTTCCTCAGACCTCAAGTCCCTGCTCCCTCTGGGTTCTCTTCACTCCCTCATTCCCCTTTGGCCTCCTCGCCCCTCCACCAGCCGCCATCTTCCCCCCAGATGTTCTCCTCCCCCTCCTCCGGCCATCCTCACCCTGGGACCCATATGGTAAAGTAGCAGGTCCCCGTCATCCTCAGCAGCAGCGCCTCGGCTTCCTCAGCGTCTCCCCCGCTCACGATGGCTCCCCTACACTCTCCCCCGACCTGTCTGCCTCCGGTAGGTCCTCCACCCTGTGTCCTCCTCTTTGCTCCTCTCAGCCCTCCCCCCATTCTCTTCTCCTAACATACTCTATCCTTGCAGGTTTGCCACCAAGTCGGGCTGGCATGGTGATCCCCTCCTCTGGTTCCCCCCCCGACCAATCTCTCAGACCCGTCCGGGCGCCGGACTCCAGCCAGAGGACAAGCCTGACGATGCAGGGTGGAGTGTTTAAAGCCCCCATGCCCCCCCACCAGGAGGCAACAGGAAGAAGAGATCTTGGGTTCCCCAACAGCCCGGTGTCAGGTCTGGGCTCCCCCCACCGCAGCCCTTATGCCCCAGGGACACCTCAGCTGGGGGACACCCCAGGTTCACGGCCCCTGACCCCTTCAGGGACCCTCAGACCCCCGGAACGCCACACCCTCACTCTGACTGCGGTTACCTCTCAATGCCCTCGACTGAGCGGGTCAGAGGAGACCCGGTCAGTCAGCTGTCGCCGTCCAGCCTGGATTCCTATCCCTCCAATCCAGGAACGCCCCGCTCCTCGGAACGGTTCCCACGGTCCCCGGGGTCTCAGCGAAGCGTCGATTTGTTCCCCCAGTCTATGGGGACGCCTCGCCCCTCTCATGAGCCGTACCTGCAGCAGCCCTCTGCCCTCCGGGCTCAGAAGACCCTAGCAGAGAGCCTGACTGCCCCGCCTGCAGTGTTAGCTTCCTCTCCTCGGGGTCCTGGACTGATGGCGGAGATAGGGGCCTTCAACCCTGCAGCCCCCAAGGTAACAACCTCTCTAGCTTCTTTGTGCAGATACAGCTCTGTGTCCGGAGAACCAAATCTAAATCAATGTTCTTGTCTTTCTGGATGTGACACGTCTGTCATCTTCAGACGTCATGCAGCAAAAACACAAAGTTCATAAATATGTTCTTCAGATTTTATCTGGGAAGCAGCTGAAATGTGAACCAAACTTTTCTTAGACCAGCAGCAGAAAACTAGGATCACAAAAGGGTGTCCATCTCTACCTAAAGGTGCTAACCGCATCCCATAATGCAATGTAAACAGGAAGGGGTTCAGCTCAGGCTTTTAGCTCCTACCTGCTAGGTGTGTTGGATCACGGTGTGGTCACACCATGATCCTGTGAAGAAGTTTTATTCGTATTAAATGATGTTCCTTTATGTGTCATATAAATGTAATGGGTTTTTTTTTAGGATCCGCTCTGAGGAACCCAGAGTTGCATAGTTACTTTATTCATCTCTCTTTACTACCGAGGTGGAGACTCAATCTTCGAAGACCAAACAAAAGAAACAAAGGAAAACATACGGAACCTTGTATGTAATATAATGTAATGTCTATGGGAGGTGAAAACTAAACACTCTGTCTCCATGCAGAGAAGGGCACGGGAAAAACAGCCAGTTCCCAAATAACTGTCTGGGAAGTTCAGCAACTCTGGGAAACTTACTGCAGTAGACACATCATGTTTCATTAGTTTGTTCACCGTTTCCAGCTGCACAGAAAAACACCTTGATACAAAAAACATTACATTTATATGATACATAAAGGAACATCATTTAATACGAGTAAAACTTCTTCACAATCCCTAACTCTAACCGCTTTAGAGGTTGTGTGGAACCCTACCAAGACCAGATGGACTATGGGGTCTCGGTTCAGTTGTTTTAGTTTGCATGCTAGCTTGATTTCTGGTCTGGTCACAAACAACCCAGACCAGAGAGGGCCGGTGCCGTCTGCACACGGCAGCCTCATCTCTGCCAGAATACCCCGTGGCAGTTGTGGCTGCTATCCAATAGCTCATCACCATCAGTGTATGAATGACTAGATGTAGTGTGAAGCACTTTTGACACAATACTTGTATTGTACTTTATAAATTCAAATTTTTTGCCTCTGCCTCTGTTTCACTGTGACGTTGAACTTGAATCTTCAACTCTATTCCTCGAGGACTGGACATGTCCTGTGGACACGTCCTGTGGACACGTCCGTGTTCCTAAACACCTGTGTGGTCGAATCACCTCAGTGTTCAGTCAGGTTTTCTGTTGCCAGTTGGAGCTAAAAGACAACCAGGGAACCATCATATTTCCTCATTGCCTCTTCTCTGTACAGCTTCAACAGTCTACTGGAAGCAGACAAGAGTCGTTGCCCAGAACCTGTAGCAGCCAGACCCCAAAGCATCCTGTGACACCTGAGAAGGGAGTAGTCCATGCAACAGGTCAGGATGCTCTGGACAAGGGTCTCGTAACAACCAGCATGCCAATGATGGAGAAGTCAGGAACCGGTGACCTGTCCTCTCTGGACAGAGGGAGGGGCATGCTGCCTCAGCTTGGAGACTCTGAGGAGAAACTACAACAGGTGGGGGAGATCTTTGTCATTGTGGTCACCTTTGGATTTCTTTTTGTTTTTTAACTTTATTTTTATTCGTTTTTAAACATACAGATATTCACAATCAAACTTGAGGGCTTGTGCAGGTGGCAGCATTCATACTGATGACGATTCCACTTTTACAGACATTTCAAAGTAAACAGATAAAAGCTCCCAGCTTTCTGTTCGAATGACGTGGAGGAACAGAAATGAACTGTTAAAGCCTTTGATATTAAAATATTCCCATCTTTCTCAAAGTTTCTGTCCCTTCTCCTTCCTGAGCCGTATTGTAAAAGTCAACATTTCCATATCGTGGATCAGGTTTATAATATTCACCAGAAGCTTCAGGGTGGAGGTTTAGACTGGAGCCAACATTTAGTCATCGCTTTCTTGCTTGCGATCAGAAATATCTTCAACAGGTACGTGTCCCCATCACTGAGTCCCTCAGGAAGTATTCCATGGTACATAGCAGGAAATGACTAATCTAAGGTTATACCCATAATTCCATATATTACTCCATTAACGTCCTTCCAGAAGGTCTTCAACTCTGGACAGTCCCGGTGTGGTCGCTGCTTTCAGCCCGCAGTGACCACACCACACCCCCTCCAGCACGAGGACTGGGAGCCAACCAGCTTCCATCTCTGCTTTGGCGCAATAAAAATGCAGAAATGGCGCCATGTGAAAGAATTTGTGGTGCACAGAGAGTTCCTCCAAATCTGCATGCAGGCCTCAGGTGAAATTATTGCATCAGCTGACTTCTCATTCATAGATATTAAGTTTCTGTAATATTTGCCAATGATGCCGTTTGTTTTTCTACCAGCATATTAATCCATAAAAATTTGTTCTATTCCTGGCTCTGCATCCGAATCAGGGATTTTTATTTCCTTCGTAAAGAAACTTTGGACCTGCAAATAACGGTAGAAATCTTCACTCCCCACCTCATAAATCCGACACAGATCCTCAAATTTTACTAGCTGCCCATTTTTAATTATATTACAGAATGCAGTAATTCGCCCATCTTCTATATTTGAGTCTATTGATGGTGGGAGGAAACGCGGGTTTTACGGAAGCCAACTCAATACTCCTATCCGTCTGTGAAGATTGAACTTTTTAACCACTCCTGCCCACTTCTTCAAGGAGAGACTCAGACACAGATTTTGTAATTGGTACACCTGGGGCAAGCCGTCCAGACATCCCAAAACAGACTGTATAGGGAAGTGCAACAAACAAAGCTCAATGTCCTTCCATTTATAGGCTGGATTACACCAGCACACCAAAGGTCTAATCTGGGCCGACAGGTAATAATCCGCCAGGCGAGGTAGACCCATACCCCCCCAATTCCCAGGCAGCTGCCGGGTCGAGTATCTTAACCTTTGGATTTCTGATGTTTCTCTGGTTGTCCCATATAGCGCCTGTGGCTCCGGCAGCATATCCTCCGGCAGCAGCACCAAAAGATTGCCTTACGCCAGGAGAAAAGTTTGCTGGAACCCCCCTCAGGACCGGTTGGTTCAAGTGACGCTCTTCACAGCTGGTCTGCTGAGGACTCTTCCAGCGCCCCTCCTCCAGACCCATTTGAACGCCCTCCTCCGCCGTACCCTGGTACAGTGAGACCTCTGACTACTGGGTTTACAGGATGTCTTCCAGGCGAGGAGATGAGTGACTTTCCTCCCAGTGAGGGTTCCCTCCCCAGACAGAACCTCCTGAGAGGACCAGCTGTCAGGTAGAAAAAGTGAGAAGCAGACCTACAACTTTCAGATCTGTTCCTGTCACAGTTGGTGTCCCTCTTTCCAGGTTTGGTGTTCCTCATGGAGTCCCTGCAGCCCTACAGGACCCTTCAGCACGTCCATCCCTTGGTCCTGCTGTGGGGCTTGGCTCCATGGAGGGGAACCTGGTCCAAATGAGGAGGCCTGTGCCAGCAGAGTTCACCAGCATTCGGTCATTGATGCCCCACAACTCATCAACACACATGGTGCCAGGTCTGAACTGCCGAATGAATAGGGCCCTGTTCAAGTCCTGTAAGTGTTAAAGCCATGTTTCCCTGCGTTTGCTTCCACAGGTGTTCCCCAACTCATCGTCCAGCGGCCTCCTCCTCCTCCTCCTCAGCAGCATGGCGTTATGCCCTACATCGAGCTCCGACACCGCCCCCCAGAGAACCGTCTGAGGCTGCCCTTTTCCCCACCGATGCCTTTGGGGCTACAGGAAGCCACACCCACCAGAGACCCCTCCCAGTCCACTGCGCCAGGTCCAGTCAAAATGGGGGAGGCAAGGCTGGGGCAGCAGCAGCACCTGGGTTCTGCTCTCCCAGGATCTGAGGGGATTGAGGAGCACTTAGAGGGAGAGGACTCTGCTGTAAAGGATCTGGAGGACGTGGAGGTCAAGGACCTGGTGGACCTGAATCTGAATCTGGACCCAGAGGATGGTAGGAAGACCACAGGCTGCCATAAGTTTCCCAGAACCACTCTCAAGTCAATATTCACACTCGTTGGTTCTGTCGCAGGTAAAGAAGATCTGGACCTAGGTTCGAACGATCTGCACCTGGATGACTTTCTGCTGACAGGGAAGTTCGACCTGATTGCCTATGCTGACCCAGAGCTCAATTTGGAGGACAAAAAAGACATGTTCAACGAGGAGCTGGACCTTGGGGAGCCAGTAGAGGATCGGGAGGGGAGCCGACCTGCCAGGAAAATGGGAAGCCCTGCCCACCTTCTGGGAGAGCCAAAACAGGAATTGAAGGAATCTCAGATGACTGAAGGTCACTCCTCAAACAGACCTGAAGGAGCTCACTCTACCCTTCTAAACAAGGTAGGTCATTGATTGCTTTATCATGCTGAACCAATCACAGAACTGATAAATGATTTCTACCTTTAACTCTCCATAGGAGAAACTGGAGGACTCTAGTTTGGTTTCCTGTCCAGTCCCAGTTCAGGCTTTGTCCACTGTCCACCCTCTAATAACTCCAGGTAAACCCAGTGACCACCCCTACCTCTTCAGCTTTGCAGCATATGTCTAATGTGTATCTTCTCTGTCCCCAGGGGACTCATCTGTTTTCCACCAGAGATCATTTGGATCCGCACCAATACCCAAACCAATTCCTGCTGGTCCTGCTCCTCAGGGTGCCCCCACCATGCCTCAATCTCCATCAACTCAACCTCTTCAGCCTCGACTTCTTTTAAACCCCCAGAACCATCCTCCTCATTCAGGCACTGAAACTCAGAGCATGAGCTCGGTCACCTTTTCTGAGAACCAGGTCTCCCTCCAGAACCAGAACAAGTCCAGGCCTCTGCTGCTGGAGGAGCAGCCACTCCTCCTGCAGGAGCTTCTGGACCAGGAGCGACAGGAGCAGCAGCAGCAGAAACAGATGCAGGCCCTGATCCAACATAAGTCTGGCTCAGAGTCTGGAATCTCCGACATGGGTAAGATCAAAACCCTTTCAGGCCACAAAGCTGTGACAGGCCAGAAAATCAGAACTCTCTGAGGTCTTCTACACCTACTGATATCCAATCAGAATGAGAAGCAGAGTCTGATCAGAGAGCCATTTAGTTCTGTCACATGATTGCTATCTTGACAGTCTTGGTACTATCAGGAGCTATGTCTTTAGGCTTTGAGTCTTCATCACTCAAGCTGGTTCTGTGTTTTGCAGATTTTGAGTCCATCTCTGACCCAATCATGAAGGCTAAGATGCAGGCTCTGAAAGGTATTAACAGGGTGATGAGTCAGGGACCCCTGGGCCTGAACCCTATGGTCATCAACAGGTACTGAATGATCGCATCTGAACTTTCCGAGGTTCGGATTCTGTAAACCATGGTTCTGATTGTGTTCTCTGTAATCACAGGTTCCAGCAGAGTCCAGGAGCCCCAGGTCCCGAGTTAACTCCTCCCACTCCTCACCTACCAGGACAGGTACACAGGCAACGACTCAGCAGGTCCAAGCATTTTTATCCAAGTAGTTTGGCCTCTAAACAAATCTTTCTTTCTGTCAGGACGGGAAGTTAACTCCTCAACTAGTGCGCCGCAACCCCCCCAGCTTTGGACCCAGCTTCATCAGTGAGAATCAGGACACAAATCAGTGGATCTGATCATTATTTTCTATGGGTGTTTCCATATGATAGAGCTAGAGAAAGGATGGGCCAGCGTTTTGGGGATCCTGCTGTTCCTGGAGAACTGCAGTGCTCATGTGGACCATGATAGTGGGAAGCTGATCTGACTCAAGGACAATTTTTGGTTCTGGAAATGTGTGCTAACTACCAGGCTATATTGAAACCATACTGTCACAGTCTAATTCATCTCCATGTAATCATGGATTGCACACATTTCCAGCCAAAACCACTTACCTCTTATCCAGCTGCCATCCTCAGATTACACAGGTCAACAGCCAAAAATTATCTGGGGTAACTGTTTTAGGGTAATTTTGATATGCTGAAATAAAAAATCACATTGGTTAGGCTCAATCCGTTCAACTTCCTGAATTATGTGTGTGACCTGATGCAACATGAGCATCAAAATGTATGACTTGTTTTCACATATGGATCGGTTTCCTGAGAATCTGGTACCAATGCGTGATGAGCAGCAGGAGAGATTCCACCAGAACATAACAGATGGAGAACATAAATGTTCAATTTACACATACTTACCCTAACCCAGTATTGATTCAAAAATTTACATTCATCCAAGTTTGTATCATTAATTTATGTGAGATACATTTTTTTTCCTCCTGAAACCTTTTTTTAGATGAGAAACATAAACATATATGAATGGATAATGTCTCAAAAATGTAATCAATTAAGTCAGGAGATTGGATTTCTAAAAATCAATTAGGAAAAAAACCTGACCTGATTTAGAAAAAAAATATCATATTTGGATTCTGTGGTGCAAAACAGTTGAAAAAACAGACAATGTCCAAATATTTTTTGTAGCCCAGTGTTATAGACCTATAACACCCTGCTGTTTTAAAAAAAAACCCACCGGTTAGAGCAGACATGTTTTGTTGGCTCAGCAGTAGCATTTCTGCTCCCTTCCTGGGACATAATGCTGCTACTCCTTCACCCCAAAGGAGAGAATCAAGAGGCCTCCTTGTTGAGGAAGGATGTCTGACATTTCCCCTCCAGGATCTGTTGCATGGAGCCTTTAACTCTATCTGTTTATCAGTCACTGTGAGAAGTTTCAACATTTTCCTCTCCCACAACAACCCCAGGGGATCCACATACTCAACGTGGCAGAGACACATTTATTTAAATCAATTATAAGAACCTGTTAATGGTTCTGGATCCCCTGTTTGAAATGGTTGCCCTGTCTCTAGAACCTGTTTAGACAGATCCATGAGGAACTTCCTCTTTTATTACTGTGCAGCTGATAACCCTACCCTAAAAGATCTATAGAGAACATCGACCTTCAGACGGATGGATATTCATTCCAGAACATTTCCGTCATTGGTCCAGTTGTTCCACTGGTTCTGACTCCAGGTCAGGAGCCAAGTCCTCTCTAGAGCTGAAGATCAATTAACCCACAGCTGACTTGTTAATCCTGATTAACTGCTTATTAATCCTCCTGCTCATATTTTCATTCATGGATAAAAATTTGATTTTGCACGGAAAATATAAAAACGTTTGTCTCTTATTACACAATTTAAGAAAATCCATCCCATGAAGTTCCTCTTCCTGCCAGAGCTCACAGCATCTTTATATCACATTTAGGGGAACACAAGTTGGGAATGAGGAACATGTCTGTTCCTACATGTTCCTCTTGGGTTGGGATGTTGGAGATGAACAGGTATTTCTGACTTCAAGTCTCATCAATTTTTATTGTGTATTTTTGACAGATTTTAGTTGGATAGTCACAAGAGTCTGCATTAACAAAAACTTTGACCCAGCAGTGTTGGGCTCTTAATTTTAGCTTGTTTCGTCTCAGACCGCTATGTTGCTGAGACAGATTCTGCTCTTCTTGGAGAAATTGTATGTGAGATCATAGGGTTTAGGAGACCTGAGATGCTGGACATACTGACCATAATCACAAACCAACATCATAAAATCATGTTTCAAGCCTCCAATCATGGTGACACAACCAGATCAACAGTGATGTGTTGCAAATAAGATTCTTGTACCAACCATCTTGGATGTGTTCCCGGTGCTATTAATGCACCTTAACCTGGGTGTCATGTTTAATGTTTATTTTAAACCCTCTCTTAAATGAATCACCTATTGCACATGTCGAACTCCAGGCCTGTCTTGGCACCTTTAGATGCATCTCTGATGCCACATAGCTGAATCAGTAAGGAAGTCATTAGCAGGACTGCACTGAGAAGCTAATTCAGTCAAACGATTCATGTGTTTTGGACAATGGTCCTCTAGGCCCATTAACTCGCAATCACATGATTTAACACTGATTGGCTGTTCATTGTCCAAACCCGTTTTTTTTTTTTTTTTTTCAGATGAGTCTCAGAGGCAGCAATACGAGGAGTGGCTAGGTGAGACGCAGCAGCTCCTGCAGATGCAGCAGCGCCTCCTAGAGGACCAGATTGCAGCTCACCGCAAGGCCAAGAAGGCTCTGTCAGCGAAGCAGAGAACGGCAAAGAGGGCGGGCCGAGCCTTTGCTGAAGAGGCAGCCCAGCTGCAGCCAGCAGGGCAGTGAACTCCAGAAACAGCTGGAGCAGGTAAATAGATTCACCTGGACCACAGACTCTGTGGGTCACTTGCTTAGACTCTGTGTGACTCGGTGTGTATTCTTGTTCAGATCCGGAAGCAGCAGAAGGACCACACTGAACTTATTGAAGACTACAGGACCAAACAACCTCAGAGGATGCTCCAGATGCCCCCCAGACACCATTGGGGCAAGTCCTGGTCTCCCCTAAGCCCCGCCTGGGTGGCCCCGCTCCAGGTCACCGTCCAAACGTCCCCTCAGGCTGGACTCCAGGGTCTGGTCCTCCCATGGGTCAGAGGACGCTTCCACAGCTTCCAGCCCACATGCCCCCCAACCTGCCAAACTGTCCCCGGGCCTCCCCTCTCATCCAGACGACTCCGCCCATGAAGCCAGTCCTGACTGCCCCAAAGCCAGGCCTAACTACCCCCCAGGGCTCTCTCGGGGGCGCCAATGGAGCACCAGGGGACGGAGCCACACCTCAGGTACCAGCCAGAGCAAATCCTGCTGGGAAATATTTTTTAGTTGTAGATTCTATCAAATGTTTCAATGGATGTGTTTGGAATTTTGTGTTGCTACCATCTGCTATTTCCTTCTGCAGGTGAAATTTGATGACAACAACCCGTTCAGCGAAGGTTTCCTGGAGCGTGAAAGGAGGGAGCGCTTGAGAGAGCAACAGGAGCGGCAGAGGGTTCAGCTGATGCAGGAGGTAACAGCATGGCTTGGAAGTGGCGCCAGTGGGTGGAGGACATGCTGCAATTAAGTCCCTTCATCTCTTGAAAATATTTAAATAAACTCATCTGAAAGTGCAACCAGAAATGAGGCTGACCGGAGAATCCCTGGACACGAAGCTCTGCAGTTCCCTTCAAAACGAGTCCAAAGAGTTGCAAGGCCAAACCATAATCATCCATGTTACTGTAGTTTAAATGGAGCATGCGTTAGCAGTAGCATCGGTGAACTCAAATGCGTCCATCTGAGCCTCTCTAAACAGTCTTTAGCCTTTACATCGGACCGGTCTTGTTGAGCTCCACGCCTGAAAGCAGCTCTGCTACCTGACACGCAGTAGAAGGTGTTGGTTTTTAAAATAAAGTACATTTCAATGTTTCATATTTAAATTCATTTCAAACTCTGATTATAATTATTTTAAGTGTGCAAATATATTCAACATATGTCTCATATTCCTTACAGTGTTCAACATACTGAACTAACTTTATTGTGAAGGTAAGTTTGCTGTAGCAACTTACCAGTTAGCTACATATAGAGGAACCTGACCTTTAATAACAAGAACATTAAGATCTTTCAAGATATTTTGAATATGAGAGGGTTTCTGTCAGGAGACCCTGACAACACAAGTGTACTGATCACCTTTGAACTGCAGGCTTTTTTTCATCCAGGACTTTGTAGTTTGTGTCTTCTGTCTGCATCGCTTTCACTGTTCTAACCTGCAAGGTGACTTTCTACACTAAAACCAACCGACTGGTGCTGTTTCTGTGAACTGTGGTTATGTTGGATACAACTTCAGTCACTGTCGGGGATCTGGGAACAAACTAGATTTTAGATCTACACCCAATGCTGATAGTAGGAGCAAGTCAAATTGAAATTATGTTCTTGATAGTTGAGTTAGTTGGATTTTTTTTCAGCCCAATTATTGTCTTGGATAAACTGACCAGAACTGGAGAAGCAGAAGCAGCAGTCCAAAAGTTGTCTTTGTATTTAGTTGTCACTTCCTGTCTTCTGTGTTGGTTCTTTGTAAGGTGGAGCGTCAGCGCGCTCTGCAGTGGAGTCTGGAGCAGCAGGACCTCTGTGGTTCCGGAGCAGCTGGTGTTCCTGGGAAACGTGGACTAGTTCCTGGTGGAGGAGCTGGACCGGTCAGCAGCGAGGACCATCTGTCCCATGGAGCGTTCTGCAGCGCTGAACCTGGACTGGACTTCCTTCCTTCCTCCTCGGCCTCCAGGCATCAAGTCCAGGGGCACACCGGGGGCGCCGGCCTGCACCAGGGCTTCCCAGGAGGTTCCCTGCCCCCCAGGGCCGCCCCCAGCGCAGCTCTCCGTCCTGATGTTGCCACAGAGAAAGGCAGCTTCCAGTTCAGGCCCAAGATGTTGGGACTGCTGCGTCCAGCAGGGATCAGTCCTCACTTGTTAGGACATGACTCGTCCTCATCTCCATCATTGACCCCACACCCCCATTCCTCTTCTGGAAGCCTTGCCTCCCTTGCTGATATCACCCCTGATGACAAACCAAAGATCAGGAGATCCAACAGGGATGAGGAAGGAGCCAGAACTCCTCTATCGCCACGCGCTGATATCACAGCTCCACCCACTCCGGCTGTCTCAGACAAGTCCTGCTCCACGCCCACCCACCAACCGGACTCTGCTTTCTCTGGCCCGGCTTCTTCACCTGACATAGAGAGGCAACAGGGCGGCAGCATCGTGGAGGGCCACAGAGACCCGGTGTCTGGGGGCAGCCTGGAGGTCAAGGTCAGTAAATGCAGTCCTTCTGCTTGTAGAGAAAAGTGGAGTCCTTGGACTTAATAAACCATTTACCATTTGGGTATTATGCTTCCAGGAGGAGTTGATGGAGGCGCGGCCCTGCAGGGGGATCCCTGTGAAGGTGGAGGAGGCTGGGGAAGACTGCTTCTCCTCCCCCGCCTCTCAGGGGGGAGATGGAGGGAAGGAGCTGCTCCGACACCTTCTGAGGGACAAAACGTCGCCTGGAACGATGACGACTCCCTCCAGGCCGGCTGCACAGCGCCAGCTGTCCAATGACGGCGTGCGATCCGAGGAAGATGATGAACTAGATTTCCACGGCAACATGGTAAGTCATCAAGCTGGAGCAGCCCTGACCTTCTGGTCAGACATAACAAGTCCTCTGAATGTTGTGTGTGATGCTGAGGGTTTTTGCATCCTCCAGGTGCCACTAGTGGATGGTCCAAAGAAAATGAAGCGCAGCAAGAGATTGACTCTACCCGACAAAGACAGAGCTCCATCCAAGTCCAAAAGGCGGAGGAAGGAGGAGGACGATGAAGAGAAGAGCTCCTCTTCTGCCTCACTGATGAAACAGCTGAGTCAGGTAGAGCCCCGCCTCCTTCCTGATGCTCCTGTCTCGATTAATGCCGTCTACCTGCTGACCTTCTACTGGTCCTCTCCTCAGCTGTCAGTGCTGCCACTCATGGAGCCCATCCTGGGTGTAGACCTGAGCCTCTTCCCCCCATACGGCAGCTCATCTATAGGCAGAGACTCCCTGCTGAGAGGCTCCTTTGGGAATGCCTCTTTGGATGGTGTCTCAGACTTCTACTCCCAACTAATCTACAAGGTACGCTGCAGCACCCCACACTGACACCACACCGCACCTGCTCTCCACTCATGTGCTGCGTCTCCTTGTCTCCTTCAGAACAACCTCAGTAACCCCCCCACACCTCCAGCATCTCTGCCCCCCACACCTCCACCTGTAAGCAGACAGAAGATGGTGAACGGTTTCGCCACGATGGAGGAACTGACCAGGAAGGAACTAAGTGAGCAGGAAGGTGAGCTTCCGGTGCTGTGTTGGGATGCAAAAGTCTTCACCTGTGCTGATGGCTCCTTATTGTCCCCTTACTGACAGGCTTCCCAACTCTGAAGCACAAAGAGGGTGAGCTTCTCAATCTAAACCACGCCTCCAAGACCGTAGATGTCCCTGCATCCCTGCCAACGCCGCCCCACAACAACCAGGAGGAGCTCAGGTAAGCCCCGCCCCCTCAGAGTTCTACTTGAGCAGGGGTTCAAGTCCAGTCCTGGAGAGCTCCATCCTGCAACTATGCGATCCATCCCTGCTCCAACACACCTGAATCAAATGAATGGCTCATTGCCAGACCTGTTCAGAGCTGATCCCGGTCTGCTGGAGTAAGGCTGCATCTAAAAGTTGCAGGACGGTAGCTCTCCAGGACTGGACTTGAGCACCACACTCATGCACTGAGTGCTTTTCTTCTTCATGGGTTTTTCCAGGGTCCCGGAGTCTTTGGAGTGCCACAGTCCGGAGGGGTTTGTCCCGTCCTCATCTCCAGAAAGCGTGGTGGACATGGAGGTCAGCAGGTACCCTGACCTCTCTTTCATCAAGCTGGAGCAGCCCTCGCCCTGCCCGTCACCTACATTACCCATCATTCCCTGCACCTGGGGCAAAGGTTAGCTATCTGAAGCTCCTTACTTGAGTCATTATGTTCCACACCTGTTCACTCGCTCTTCGATCTGTTTTCAGGCTTTTCAGTGAAACAGGAAGTGAAGGCAGAACCTCAACTCCAAGTGCAATCCACCTGCTCCAGCACAGACCTGGTTACCATAGCGATCACCCTGAATCCGGCCGCTTCTCAGGTCAGGGTCCAGCAGCGCGCGGCCAGTTTTACTGTTACCGGCGCGATTCCGTTTAACTTGAGTCCATTTGCAGAACGTCCCGGGTGTGATGGCGGCGGTGGCGGCGCTCCTCAGGGTGCCCGGCCCCATCAACTACCAGCTGAGCCGAGCGCCGCCGCTGGAGCGGAGCAACCTGGCCCTGCTGGCAGGAGTGCGTGTGCCCGTGTCGCAGGTCCGTGTTCCTTGGTGGCTTTAGACCGGGTCCAACGGTCACGTTGCTTGATGACCTCTCCATTTGTTCTCAGGGTTCAGCAGCATCCAGATTGCAGAGAGCGCCACCTTCTGGCAGAAACTCGCCCCGCTACTGCAGCCGCTGCAAAAGGCTGCTGGTAAACGGAGTTCACTACAGACAGGTGAGCCTGGGCGGAGGGGGCTTGATGGAGTGGCAGAGTGAGACAAGAATTGACGGGAAGTGTGTCTTGCAGGACGGTGAGTCCAGAGATGCACCCGGTTTGGCGTTTTGCAGTCCAACCTGCTCCACTCTATTCGAGTCAGAGCAGCAGAACCGCTCTACAAGACCCAAGGTAACCCAGCCTGTTTGGTTTCTGCTAGCTAGCCTCTTTGCGCTCTGCGTTTCCCATCATGCACTGGTCTGTCTGTGTCCTCAGGCTGCAGTGCCGGAGCTTCTGGCTGGTTCTTGCTCCACTCCTCCTCTCAGCAGAACACAGCACCAGTACGCCAACAACATGTCCTCCATCGCTGTCCATTCTCTCCCACGCACCAACTCTTCCTCCTGCTCTCCTTCCTCCTCACCACCACTGGCCTTTCCACCTGCCTGTGCTATTACCATGGAGACGAGGCCCCACCCGGACAGCCTCAAGGTGAGACTCTTCCCCAGTTTAACCAGTTTAAGCCGTCAGGTTTCTTGCCGTCAGGTGGCTCATGGATTCCTCTCTCTGACAGGTGAAGGTCAAGCTAAAGCCCCGTCCACGGACCGTGTCAGATGATGACTCTCTGTGTCCTCAAAACTTGAAGAAGATGAAGATTTCTCGGTGGAGACGCTGGAGCTTCAGCATCACTCTCAACAGGTAAGTGTTTGGGGTGTCGGCCATGTTGGTGACTGGAGGTGAATGAAAAAAGGCTGATTCTGTTCCCGTTGGACCTGTCCGGGTCCCTCATTCTCGTTGTTCCCTTTGTCTCCATCTCAGGGGTTCCCGTGTTGCTAACGAGGCGGGTGCCATTCCGACAGAAGAAGAAGTGGATGAGCTTCTTAAGGAGTTTGGAGCATGCCTGCGTCCTGACCCGCTGCCTAGAGACCAGCGTAGGTGCTGCTTCTGCCATCAGCAGGGGGACGGTCTGACGGACGGCCGCCCGGCTCCTCAACCTGGATCTGGACCTCTGGGTGAGTTCTGCAGCCATAGACCCGAAACGCTACCTTTGCTCATGCACCGTTCAAACGGTAATAGCAACAGTCACACCTGTGACATATCGGATAATCAATCAGAAGCTGTGCAGCGTGACGTCATCCGAGGTTCTGTTCCTCTTTTCGCATGCGGTTCATTTTGCATGACATCAGCCTTGTGGTTCTTGAAACATTTCACGGTTGTTGGCTACCCAATTCCCTTTTGGCTGGAGTGTCGATGTGTCGCCCTCCTCGGGGCTGAACGTCCCGGGTTGGGGCTGTGACGGGTTGATCTTCACTGAAGATGACGACGGCGTTATTGCCTCCTCTCCCAACTGGCAGCTTCTTGTGGGCAGGTGGCCTGATGGGATGAACAATAAATCAATGAATCGCACAATAAATTAAAACTATCGACTTCATTTTAATTATGGTCTGTATCGTTTCTTCTGGCCTTTTTCTCTTTCTGTTGATGACACTGAATGAAAAAAGGCTCAACAATGGGCACAAAATAATGGCTACAAGTCCAGTTAACTCATTTTAAAACCAGGCATTAATCAATGTTTTGCTGCAATGTACCTGCAATGCATGTGGCTTCATTCAGTCCTAACTGAATGAAAATTGTTATCATCTATTTATGTTTCGTTAACGATAAACAGCTGAAAAGTCATCCTGTTTATCAACTGCGGTAGCAATTTTGCTCCAACTCCTCCCATTGTCATTTATATTTTCTTTGCACGAAATGTTGATTAAACATTAATGTTGTTTCCACATATCATCTCCGCTGGACGTCGGATTGCGCCGTGTCAGATGTTTGGGATTCCCTTCTGTAATTTCTCCTCAGAAAGCAGGAGGGGAATCCGCGCTTTCTGATTGGCTACCTTCAACAGGCTGCGTTAACGATGTCGAAAACTCCTGATTTAGATCAGAGCGGCCATGACGATCTACCATAACTCACCACACACTACAGGATGATCAGTTACAAAATCGCAAGCGACAATCTTAGAACGCGCAACGTTCTGAGATTGTCCTAAGGGGTAAATTGGGGCAAAACATTGTGTAGTGTGAACTATTGCATCAGGCAGTCGGATGTCTGCTCTATTGAAATCTAACGATTACTGAATATACAATACAGACTTTATGATCTTCACTCTTTTGGTTGAATGCAGTATTTATGTTGTTTAGTTTTTATTCAAGTACATTTTTGTTTATGGAGACTGAAAATCCATTTTATTGTTGTTTCTTTATTTTGTTTTTCAGTTTCAGTGTTAAATGTTCTGTTGAAAATAAAGTGCATTTATTTTTGGCAGGAAATCGGATGCATTACGTCATTTCCATTAAATCAATTTAAGAAGGTCTTCAAATAATATTGTTTATTGCAGTAAGTTTTGAGACAATTAATCGCTCAGCCAAATTTATTGTGACAGGCCTACGTAGGCCTTGGCACTCCATGCACTCCATGCACCAGACTGAGGCCACAGTGTTTGTGGTTACGTCTAAGTGAAGGTGAGCTAAGTCTGATCAGAACTTTAGCACAAGTGTTGAGCAGTTGTCTGAAGAATTGGCACAAGTAAAATTCTTTTTTCAGGCATGCCAGCTGGATGCTTCTCTCACACACCTGTCCCTGAGTTGACTGTGGAGAAGGATGTACTATCTGTCTGCCTCCGCCCCTCACTGTGGGAGTGAGGAGGCGGCACCGTCACCTCTTGCTGTGGAGACTAGCTCACGCTCTACGTCTCACAGTGTATTTAGTGTGTCAGGTGACAGCTCTATGTGGGAAATCATGGCTCTGGGCTTAAAGCAGATGCACATTCCACAAGTGAAGGAGTCGGCTCCAGGTAGTGCCTGAGGAATACCTGCTGGTGGGACACTAGAGGCTTTTCACGTCTCTCCACAGACGGTTGGATGTTGGCAACTATGCTTGAGTCGGTCAAGGCAGGCGTGAATCATATGCCTACAGTTGAAGGTCCTGTTTCTTTCATCGTGACACCAGATGAAGCTTTGCCTCATCTGGTATTTGGTGCTTGTGGGCTCATCTTGTGTTCAGATGACGTCCTCTGTAAGCTCATAACAATGGAGCTCAGGCTGCCCGCCTTGGCAATTGTTTGGCACACCTCATGTTCTTAATGGATGCAGGCTTTCTGCATCCCTTCAGCACACGGTGGTGTGACTACAGCCATTAGCTTTAATGATGCAGCGCTTCAGGTCTTTTCACTGAAGACCAGGCAGCTTGGGCATTTAATCTCTTTTCTAGTTCAGTCTTGCCGACAGTTCTGACTGGCACAGTCTACATCCACTGAAACGTGTTAGAACTCTCCGTGGTGTTTCTGTGGTGTTAGAGGAGTAGTTCAATTTGGCTGCCTTTGAAATGCTTGAATGGACAATTCAGTCACACCACATGAGACAGCAAGGCGTCATCCTCTGGGTCAGGTTATTCTGAAAGAGTCATGTGTTTCTTCACATTCAGGGACTTGCTCAGGATTCTTTATGAGATTAATGCTGAGTCATTCAGAGCTTTCAGCACGGCACTCTGGCAGTCAGCAAGGTTGAAGTAGAACAAAGCTGCATATCTAACTATGGATCAATGAATCCTGGATGATCAGAGATTTTCACTCACTCAGAATCCTTGTATTGATTCTAACCCTTGGCTGACGTCAGGCTGTACAACTGCTGATTAATCATAATATGTCACAGGTGTTACTCTGTTGATATTGTTGCTGGAACGGTGCAAGTGCAAAGGGAACATTCATTGCTTTCAGCTCCACCCTTTGGCGCTCTGTAGGGATTCATAAAACCGTAGCAGCATACTTAACCTATGTATGTTCTGCAGGTGCACCTGAATTGCGCTCTGTGGTCCAGTGAGGTGTACGAGACGCAGGCGGGTGCACTTATCAATGTAGAGCTGGCGCTGCGGCGGGGCCTGGCGCTCCGCTGCGCCCACTGCAGCCGCAGCGGCGCCACAACTGGCTGCAACCGGCTCCGCTGCACCAACACCTATCACTTCAACTGTGCCCTGCAGGCCCACTGCACCTTCTTCAAGGTACCAATCTCAGCAAGCCTTGATCACCTGAGCAGTCTGAGCATGCTCAGTAACGCTGTTCTGTGTCTTGACAGGATAAGACCATGCTGTGCTACCTCCATAAGCCCAGGACTCTTCCTGTGAGCGGGGACAGGTCATCCAGCTCCTCCCCGTTCTCCACACCTGGCCAGACCTGTGACCCCACTCCTGGCTCCGACCCGTATGACTCGGAGCTGCGTTGCTTTGCCGTATTTCGGCGAGTCTTTGTGCAACGAGACGAGGCGCGGCAAATCGCCGCCGTGGTGCAGCGGGGCGAGCGGCAGCACACCTTCCGTGTCGGCAGCCTGCTGTTCCGCGCCGTTGGCAGGCTCCTCCCACAGCAGATGGACGCCTTCCACAATGAGGCGGCTATCTTCCCGGTCGGATACCATGCTAACCGCTTCTACTGGAGCATGCGCTACAGCAACAGGTGAGGTTTCAGACTTGCCTCCTCCTTCTGATTTTTTGATAGGTGCAGATGAAGTGGAGCAGCTCAACTCTGTCATATTAACGTTGTGACCGTAATAAAATATGGAGAAAGATTTGTTAAAGTTACTGCAGCTTTAAATGTTTTAGAGAAACTTTCATAAAGAAGACATGAATATCTAAAAGCTAATGCTTTAAATAATTTCATAAGTTAATGTAAATATCTACAAACCAAACAGTTGCCACAGAAACATGTTTTGATTTTAGATGTTTATTTATTAAACATGATTCTGTCACGAGAGCGAACATCAGGCCAGACATAGAGAGCAGTCCTAGTTCTGTTGGTTCTGGTTCAGTGGAGTCCATAAGGTTCTGGATCGGGACTAACGAACGGTTCCACCTGCAGACGCTGCAAGTACCTGTGCCACATCGAGGAGCATGAAGGCCGGCCGCTGTTCAAGGTCAAGGTGGTGGAGAAAGGTCATGACGACGTCGTCCTGACGGGGGCCACGCCTACAGGTAGTCGCCACGGTAACCAGGCGAGACTCTCTGATCCTCTTTGACCCGCTTCGTCCTTCCTGTGTGCAGCGGCGTGGGCCCAGGTTCTGGAGCCGGTGGCCCGGATGAGGAGCTGCAGCGGGACTCTGAAGCTGTTTCCCGTTTACCTGAAAGGAGAGGACCTGTTCGGCCTGAAGACATCTGCCGTGACCCGGATCATCGAGTCTGTAGGTCCAACTGAAAGACACACAGAGACAGAGAAACGCCTGACAGTGAGACACGCACCTTAACCCGAACCATGTCTCTCTCTCTCCCCAGTTGCCGGGGGTGGAGGCGTGTGAGCGCTACACTTTTCGCTACGGCAGGAACCCCCTCATGGAATGGCCTCTGGCCTTCAACCCGTCCGGCTCGGCTCGCTCTGAACCCAAGGCCTGTCAGGCCAAGAGGTACCAAGTGGAGCTGCATCGATCGCAGTTTCTGCTCGATTTGAAATCACTGATCTTTAAAAAAAATCAATTGACCAATTCAAATTTTGAGCAACACTTTTTTTCTCTAAAATGTTCCTTGAAATGTCAAGAAAGTGTCTGAGTTGGCAAGAGTAGGGTGACTATTGTTAACTATCGTTAGCATGCAGACGTGACCCAGTGGGCGGGGCTAACATTCAAACCTCTCCTACCTTTGCTCAGGTAGTTAAGATTGGATGAGATCAGCTTCATATGTAAATGCCTGTTGACTGCCGACCTCCCAAAGTTGAAGACATTGGGGCCGACTTATCAGAGAACACTTTGTGTTTACATCACTTCCTGTTCCTGATTACTTCCAGGTGGAGCCAGCAAAGTTTTGGGGGGTTAGGCTTGTTAAATAGTTCCTTGACTTCTGGTGTTCAGTTTCTGGTTCTGGACACAACCAGGAAAACCAGAACCAGGGTTCCTGCTTCCTGTACTTGGACATAGTGAGACACGAGCCCGTTGCTGAAAAAGCTGCACCAATTAGTTTAATGTTATATCAAATACTACAGCGTCAGTGATGTCTGGCTTTCATCGTAGAAGATTTCTGACATGGTGAGAACATCCACAATTAATATGTGACCAGAGAAGGTCCAAAAGTTCAGAACCAGTCTGGAACCACCAGGAACATGTTTTGCCCAAAACGTTGAGGAATCCACACCTACCTTACCTGCCTTGTCTTTCCCAGACCTTACCTGCTGACCAGTGTGGCCCCCAGGTGTCAGGGCTCAGTGGGGGCCATCGTCGGCCTCGTTCCCGGCGTTCTGTCTTTGTCTCCTGGCGAGTCGGTGGCTGCTGTCCATCAGGGCCGCCACTCCAAGTCGGCCCAGTACCGCCGCATGAAGGCGGAGTGGAAGAGCAACGTGTACCTGGCTCGCTCTGGCATCCAGGTGAGCCTGCGCTGAGAGGAGGCCATGGCACCCCCCAAGGGCCGGCTGCTAACTCTGCATGTGTTTACAGGGACTGGGGCTGTACGCCGCCAGAGACATCGAGAAATGCACCATGGTCATCGAGTACATTGGGACAATAATCAGGAGCGAGGTCGCCAACCGCAAGGAGAGGCTGTACGAGGCCCAGGTACCTGAGACACCTGACCCTGGTCGCTCCCCTGATCTGATTTGTCAATTCTGACCAGAACACGACCAATCAGCTCCTTTGATTTACTTCTGTCTTGTAGCTCATGTAAATCAGCTGTTCTGGTGTTTACAGAACCGAGGCGTGTACATGTTTCGGATCGACAACGACTATGTGATCGACGCAACCATCACCGGAGGACCGGCGAGGTAAGAGACCAAGATCTGAAGCTTCTGGCGGCGCCTGCTCTGTGTTCACCTGGGAATGGGGCGGGTCTTTGTGTGACCGACAGGTACATCAACCACTCCTGTGCTCCGAACTGCATCACTGAGGTGGTGACAGTGGAGAAGGAGAACAAGATCATCATCAGCTCCTGCAGACGCATTCAGAGAGGAGAGGAGGTAGGGTCCACGCAACAATCTGTCCATCATCAGGCAGCCTGAATGTGATTGGCTCATCATGTTGGCTCCGCTCCCTTCAGCTATGCTACGACTACAAGTTTGACCTGGAGGATGACCAGCACAAGATCCCGTGTCACTGTGGAGCCGTGAACTGCCGCAAATGGATGAACTGAGAGCAAGGAGGCCTCCGGCGCTCTGTGGGTGGAGTTAACATGACATCATCACTGATCTATGGGCAGAGCGAGCATGACACCATAATAAAACTGATTGATTAGATCAGAGGAAATAAAGTTTATACTTAATTCATTTACAAATGGGACACATTTATAATCTGTTGTGGGTGGAATCTGTGCTGACGAGGCGGAGGTTACGAAGAGGCTGGTCCTCGCTGTAAATTGGTTGTAAATGTGAGTGTAAACGCCACTGAAATAAGCGGATGTGTCGTCGTCCTTTAAGTTGCACTAAAACATAAAATGACAAACACACAAACCTACCTGATTCCACCGCTTGGTCCTCCCCTCCTCCTCCTCCTCAGTTTCCTGTAAAATAAGATATTTTTTTCTTTTTGTATTTATTAATGAATTAAGCTATTTTCTAAAACTACGGTGCATTTGAGGTCCAGTGTGGCAGTGTGTAAATATTTGTACCATAAGTAAAAAGTCAGACACAAAGATTAGAGCATCCTCCCCGCCTGTTACTCCTCCCAGAGTTTAGGCTGCAGGCGTCTGCCGCCCTGTAAATACGAGCTTTATTCAGGCTCTGCTGTGTACAGATAGACGACATGAAGCCTTGTCTGTTTTTTTATTAATGGATGTAAACAAAGTGATGTTTCTGGAAATATGGTGAATCTGATTTAGAATCATTTACAGAAAATAAAATATTTTACATCTTAGACAAACTTGGTTTTGTTTTTGTCACTGAATTGTTGGATATGAACTGTTGTAAAGCTGCTCATCTTCATCTGCAGAATTTCAACTGTTATGTTAAAAAAGAAGGAACAAACTGTTAGTCTCATTTGCAACTGTCAATTCACAAAAACAGATTGAAAAATTCATTTGCTGTACAGCAGCAAAACTTAAAAACAATTTCAACCTTTAAAACAATAAATGACATTTTATTTTGATGTGTGCTAGAAACTACATCAACAGCCTGGAACTTATCCCTAACCCTCAGTGGCCTCTTCCCTCAACTTAACCAGATTTCATTCTATTTTATATGATTTTGAGGTCATATTTATTTTATAAATCAATCATAGCTCCTGCTTGCTATGGCTGCTTTTGCTCACCCTCCTGGGTGGCGCTAGGCCACAGAAGCTGTAACAAGAAGCTGGAGATCTGCTTGTGTGCGATTCTCTCTGATGGGGCGCGTCAGCGCCAGAGCCGTGCAGAGACCACTAAAGGGGCAGGTGCTCAAGCCCCCGTAGCACCCCCCTCTGCATGCACCTGGTCAGCGCCCCACCAAGCTGACCATCGGCACTGAACACAGAATGAGCAGAGAACACCTCTTCCTCCTGGCCTGCTAGTTTTTTTTCTTTGGAAAAAAATTTATTGATACTTGCGACATTTTAAAAACATGGCATTTATGCAGTTATACAGAGGCTTGTTTTCATTTTTTTAAAATACAATTTTGTTAGTTAAACTTAAAGCAGAAAAGAACAAGAATAAAAACCATCACAGTTAAAAGTTGTGCAGGACCGGGGTGACTCCCGATCCAGTCCGGAGTCATCCAGTCCTTCCAAAAACTGCAAAGTCTTCTTTTGTGATTTTCCGGTGCTCACCCCGTACAGCGTAAGATGTGCATCGAGGACCCCCCCTGCCGGCAAGTGTGGGAATTGCAAGGAGCTGTCCGTCGCCCACAGATTCTCAGCAGATGCCTCACGGACTCCAGAGCGCCACAACCGGGTCGGGGGCAGATGGACGTTGCAGTCATGCATGACGGCTCTGACTGAGAGGATCCCATGAGCCGCCATCCATGACATCCATCCTGGACTCTGTTTGGGAGGACAGGAGGCCGTGCACTGGAGTCACTGGTTCCCGGTCCTGGCTCCTGGTCTGGGCTCCCAGTTCTGGTTCCCGGTCCTGGTTCCTGGTCCTGGCTCCCGGTCCTGGTTCCCGGTCCTGGTTCCTGGTCCTGGTTCCAGGTCCTGCACAACAGAGATAATAAAACGGTGGTTAGTTAGAATCCTGATCTCCTCTCCTTCCAGTTTAAAATGTTCTAAAAATCTCTGTATAAGAGCATAAGCCGGTGGGAAGTGAAAAGCTACAGGTGTTCTAAAATCACTTTTCATCAGTTTTTACTTTCTTAAATAGGTGCCCATCCAGAATCTGCTCATGGCATTTGTCTTTTGGTTTGTAGAGATGTTCAGTGCTTGTTTAAGGTGAGTGCTGGTATAAAAACTGCCTAAAAATAAAAACAGTTCTGGAGCTCCTTTTCCTCCTTTCTCCTTTGGTTTAAACATTATATTTCTTCTCAATCTTTCCCTCCTGGAGTTCCAGATAAAATAAAAGATGGTTCGTTGTAGCACTAAAAACTCTCCCCTAGAAGGAATAAAAACAGAACTGGTTATTAAAAACAGGGGTAAAATCACAGCCTTGATTATTAAAATTTTTCCTTCTATTGTTAAATTTCTCATCTCCCAGAAGCCCAGTCTTTGTTTTACTCTTCTTGTTATGTCTTTCCAGTTTCTCTCTCCTCCTCTGTTTTTATCAAATTTCAGCCCCAATATTTTCTGTTCATCTTGTATCTTCTCAATCTTTCCCTCCTGGAGTTCCAGATAAAATAAAAGATGAATTAGCAATCAATGGTAGCGACAGTCTTGATTTTTTGCTATTCCTCCATGTGCCATAAAATTATGCTTTTGTTTTTTGTTTAGTTTTGAACCTGATGCTTTCCCGAACCACTCTGTTAGTTGAAACACCTTCTCCACTGATAACAGATCTCTGCATAAAATGATAAAATAATACATATATAAAAGACATTTGGCCTCCTGCCCTCCACTCCCCGGTACCGTGACTCCTAAAATCTGTGGGTCTCTTCTCAAGACCTGCGCCAGCGGCTCCATGCAGGCCACATAGAGGAGGCCAGATAACGGACACCCCATGCTGTTCACTTCCACTGCTTTTGTCAGAAACCCGTTCACCAGAAATCTGCTGGAGATGTCTCGGTACAGCAGTCCCACTCATGCTACGAACCTCCTGGGAAAACCCATTTTTCGCAGTACCTGGATGAGGTTCTGGTGTGAGACCCGATCAAACACTTTCTCGAAATCTAAATTTAGGACTATCAGTCGAATGTTTCTGTCTCTTCCAAAACAGATGGTGTCTCGGATCAGAACCAGGCTGTCCATGATCTTCCTCCCAGGCACCGCGCAGGCTTGATCCGGGTGGATTAGATCCCCCTTAATAGATCAGCATTTAATCATGAATACTAATTATGTATACACTTAGTCATTTTGATAATACGCTAATATAAACACCTAGAGCCTGTTTTGCCTTATATAAAAGCCTTATATACGGCTTTTACTTTTTTGCGGCTCCAAACAGATTTGTTTTTCGTTTTTTGGGTTTCAACATGTTGGGCTGCCGACCTCTGCTTTAACCAAACAATCTGAGATTTTTATTCCTTCTGTAGACTGCAATAATTCCTTTATTTGGTAACTGAGCAGTTTGATTGGAACTTGATCTTGGTAAGGACCTGGCTGACAGAGGGTGAAAATGTGATAAGAGGGCGAGTAGCAGAGCTCTCCGCTTGGCTGGACTGGAGGAAAGAAGCTCTGCATCCCCTCAGGAAGGTCCTGGAGTTTCTCCTCAGAAGAAAGGCCTTGAAGAGGACTCCCTGAAATCTGCAGAGTAAATGAAGTGGAATCTTAGTGTCTGTGATTTAATTAGGCCTGCCTAGGTGTGCTTGGGTTATATCTGCTTTTACTGATGTCAGTGGGCTCCAAACAGACAAACATCAAGTTTATGTTTGGCCTTGAATTGTGAGTCTTTCTATGTGGTGGTTTCTAAAATGTCTACAGCTTTAATGCTGGTGGTTCAATGTGTGAGTGAAATGTTTAAAATCTTCCTCTGAGTGACTTCTGATGTCCAGATATCATCCAGGTATCTGAAGTAGAAGACGGTTTCTTTGATGCATTTCCTGAATGCCTGTTTGCCACTGAGCCATGAAGATGTTTCCATATCTGGGGTCAAACTTCTTCCCCTTGTTAGTACCCTTGATCTGGACTTCAAAAAAATATTCCCCAAATTGTTTTGTGAAAGTTAGAGTAGCTCCTTAGCTGTTCTACAGATAAGCAGGAAATATTTATATTTTCCATCCATTTTCTGGTCACCCTTCTCCCTAACCGGGTCGGGAGGTGCCGGTGCCTCTCCAGCTGCGTTCCGGGCGAGAGGCGGGGTCACCAGGACAGGTCGCCAGTCTGTCTCAGTATTTATATTGTCAATGGAGTTAAAGCCCTCAGATATATTAATGTTAGTATTTCTAGAATCTCCTGTTCTAGTGAACAGAAGAAACTCGTCCTTTTTAGGGTCAGGCATATAGGAAGAAAACCAGAAAATGACTTTGCTCACTTGAAGTATTTCAAAAATCTATAACTGGAAGTGATTTATGGGAGCGGCCCCCCATACCCACCGAGTTTGGGGGGCGTGGCTTATTGCCTTGACATAGCTACCATTGATTCCTAATCCATTTCAATAATTGCTCACTCAAAGTATCTCAAAAATTATTTTATGGAATGTGCTGATACTCACACTGCTGCTGCTTACCTCACCATGTCACACAACAAAGAAAGTGAATAATGTCCATTTAAAGAGGGAACAAAATGAGGAGAAGAGTAAAAGCTGAACTTGCTCTACAATCTTTGCTTCACTTCTGGTCACCCATAAGGTGAGCGAAGTGATGCCCAGTGCTGGATGGTGAATGTTACTGTGTTTCTGTTCTATTTGTATGATTTGCATGGTTTTTGTAACATTTGATCATTTTCGGCATTGAAGCCTGTTTTATACTGAACCAAATCTCATCATTTCTCAAGCAAATGATGCTGATTGGTGCTGCTCAGGTCCTGAAACTGTTAAATGGACCTCGGTGGTGCATAGAAGGGAAAATCAGTGAACAACAATAAGTTCTCATTTTACCAAACATGATCCAAAAACTCCCTCCAATTTTCTGCAGGTCCCCACCTCATTTGGTGGTCCTATCCCACTCCTTTCATGTCGCTGCAATAGATTGTCATTCATTTTTCAATCTAGTCAAAGTCTGGCTGGGAATCTCCTATCAATCTGGGACTTCACCATATCCTCAGTTTCTCTTCCCTCAATGTAACCATTTTAATGTTTTTTGAGCTCAGTTTTTTTTAATAAATCAGCTCAAATTTAAAAAGTCGTCTCTGAGTTTCTGTTGGATGAAGTTTAGCTTTGATGATGCTCTGCTCACCAGGAATTTGCTTTAAGTCAATTTTCAAACTGATGTTCTGTGCTTTTACTTTTTAAACTCTCTTTTTTGGACTGAACTCAGCTCAGTTTTAAAATGCCATCTCAGTCGCTCTGTTGGATGATGGAGTTTCATCTTAAAGCTGCTCTGAAGGCTTAAATTTGGTTTTTAAAGTCTTATATTTTAACCATGTTTTATTTTGTTTTTCTTCAAACTGCGTTTTCAAGACAGAAATCACAGCTCAGCTTCTAACTTCATCGCTGAGATCCTGCTAAGGGCCAGAAATATTAACACTGTTGTGAACATCAGAAATCCACTTTAGAAGAACCCAGAATGCATTGCATGGTGGGGCTTAATATTTCAGCTTCTAGTTTGGCTGTTGTTTCTGCAACCCCTAAAAACCCATATAGTGTTGTGATTAGCATGAGCTCCTCTGTCAAACTAGATATTTTAGAATGAGCTAAAACATTTAGGAAATCTGCACCATGAGTCACAATGAGGTGTTCAGAGTTGAACTGCTGCCTGCTAACATGGATCCTACTGTGGCAGCTTTGGGTAAGTCTCTTCACTTTGTGAATGTGGTCATAATCCTTTGCTGTTACTGAGCTTTCTAGGGGTCTTGCGGTGTATGATGGCACTAGAATTGCTCTTTCCTTTTATTTCAGGGGTGGTGGTTTGAATCCTAGTAAGTGTTTGGAGACCTTGAAGGCAGCAGCTTGCTGCAACTGGTCCAGGTTCCTCTTCCCTGGGAGGATGATTGGGTTGCAACACTTTGCTATCTACTGGTGTGCAATTAACTGCACTGGAAGCTAAGGTGAGTCAGTAAACTTGCAGGTTGCCAGGATTCAACGCAGACCAGTAGAGAATCAACGGAGAACTCTTCTGCTTCCTGGGCATGCTGGTTCCACCTTGCGGTGTTAACGGACAGTGTGTTTTTTAAACCAGGGGCGCGGTACGTATCAGCCTTCCCAGGTTCCGCCTATAGGAACAGCACGTGGGAAAGGTGACTCCAGGACTCAGGAGTCTTAAATGCAGTCTAGTCTTCTAGAGGAATAGCCTCACACACAGCAACATGCACTCCAGCTGGTATTCTGTATTCAGTCCTACAGCTTAGAAATGCAGAAGAATTTTAATTTCAGAAAATCTTCAGCTTAAAATCAATAGCTTTAACTTCCTATGATCTGAGCTCTAGCATGGCATGGATTGTTATTGCAGGGTTAGGTCCCAATCAGCCCAAATAAAATTCTTTTGACATGATGAGAAAAATTAAGACAAAGTTAAAGACAACAGTTAAACAACTGGATGAAATCCAAAACTCTTTAGTATCTGTTCAGAATAGGATATTTGAGTTCCAAAACAATACACAGTATAGCTGTAACTCTTTCAGCAATGTGGCCTATTCAAAGTACTGCTAACAGGTAGAGGCTAAATCCATCTCCCTAAAGGGTAACATTTATCTAAGCCAATTTCATTGCTGCTGTTCTACAGTTAATTTCAATCTCTGAATATATTATGACATTTAATTTTATGCACTCCAAACCTACTTAAAATGTTTTGGATGGTTTGGTTTCCCATAACTTTCCACTTATGGGACCATGCTTATATTTATGTGTAAACAGCCTTGTAACAATTGTAATCTGCCTGTTAGAAGAGAAAATGCACCCTAATTTTTGGTGATGCCCTTTAACTGTGCATTGGATTGTTGAAGTTTTCCACCTTTCACATATTGGCATCTGGCCTTCAATGGACACTTTCTGTTGGAGTAAAATGACAGGGTCCAAATTTCACTCTGAAAAGTCAGTTATCAAGCTTAGCTGACACATTTTTAGCTGCTTCCATGTAAAAACTGCATGATGCTCTACATGTGCCACATAGATCTTTGTGGAACATTTAGCCAACTATTGGCTAATCCTAAATCTCTAACTGGCACCTTCAATGTTCATTTTTTGGTCACTATTTAACCCCAGTAGCTCCATCTCTTTAAAGAGTAGTGCTCTGGAAAAACCTAGTAAAAATATTTATAGATTTTAAATAAAAAGTTCCATTTACTATATAGTAGAGTTGCAATATTTAATTTAATCCAATTTAAAGATCAATTTTAAATTTGGAGTTCAATTTAAAGTTCAATTTTAAATTGAGAAGTCAGTTTGAAAGGTCAGTGACAGAAAGTGACCATTCACAACAGCAGCAATTTATAGTATTGTAACATTTTTTACAAAAAATTCCGTGTTAACTGTAAATCTTAGTCTTTATTTCCACAAATTGATAAATTATTTAAAGGAGCATTGTAAATGAATGGTTAAACTTGAAAAATATGTAACTTATGCACCAATCTGAAAAAAATATGACTTACAGAATTTTTTTTCCCCCACCAGAAAGTATTTAGGATTAAGTGCTTCTCTTACCTTAGCCAAATTGCCTCTAGCAATTTTAGCTGTAACCTTGCAGGACAATAAAATTACATGTAGAATTTTGCATTGTGGAGTACATACCAAATGTGGATCCCTGTTCATAGGAAGTTAAGTTTAATTTCTATGCACTTCTAATTGAAATGGCTAAAAACTTAAAGGATTTAAGACAAGTGGGTATAGAGATTTATAATGTTAATATTCAACTCTACAGAAAAGTAAATTATTGCTTGTATATGTAAAATGTGAAATGTATATTTTCATTTAGAAATTTTAAATTTGTAAATGAATTTATACATTAAACTTAATCATTTTTAAGGAATAGGTGGCCCTGGGAAAACCTGACTTTAGGGTTTTGGACTTTAGGGTTTTGGACTTTAGGGTTTTGGACTTTAGGGTTTTGGACTTTAGGGTTTTGGACTTTAGGGTTTTGGACTTTAGGGTTTTGGACTTTAGGGTTTTGGACTTTAGGGTTTTGGACTTTAGGGTTTTGGACTTTAGGGTTTTGGACTTTAGGGTTTTGGACTTTAGGGTTTTGGACTTTAGGGTTTTGGACTTTAGGGTTTTGGACTTTAGGGTTTTGGACTTTAGGGTTTTGGACTTTAGGGTTTTGGACTTTAGGGTTTTGGACTTTAGGGTTTTGGACTTTAGGGTTTTGGACTTTAGGGTTTTGGACTTTAGGGTTTTGGACTTTAGGGTTTTGGACTTTAGGGTTTTGGACTTTAGGGTTTTGGACTTTAGGGTTTTGGACTTTAGGGTTTTGGACTTTAGGGTTTTGGACTTTAGGGTTTTGGACTTTAGGGTTTTGGACTTTAGGGTTTTGGACTTTAGGGTTTTGGACTTTAGGGTTTTGGACTTTAGGGTTTTGGACTTTAGGGTTTTGGACTTTAGGGTTTTGGACTTTAGGGTTTTGGACTTTAGGGTTTTGGACTTTAGGGTTTTGGACTTTAGGGTTTTGGACTTTAGGGTTTTGGACTTTAGGGTTTTGGACTTTAGGGTTTTGGACTTTAGGGTTTTGGACTTTAGGGTTTTGGACTTTAGGGTTTTGGACTTTAGGGTTTTGGACTTTAGGGTTTTGGACTTTAGGGTTTTGGACTTTAGGGTTTTGGACTTTAGGGTTTTGGACTTTAGGGTTTTGGACTTTAGGGTTTTGGACTTTAGGGTTTTGGACTTTAGGGTTTTGGACTTTAGGGTTTTGGACTTTAGGGTTTTGGACTTTAGGGTTTTGGACTTTAGGGTTTTGGACTTTAGGGTTTTGGACTTTAGGGTTTTGGACTTTAGGGTTTTGGACTTTAGGGTTTTGGACTTTAGGGTTTTGGACTTTAGGGTTTTGGACTTTAGGGTTTTGGACTTTAGGGTTTTGGACTTTAGGGTTTTGGACTTTAGGGTTTTGGACTTTAGGGTTTTGGACTTTAGGGTTTTGGACTTTAGGGTTTTGGACTTTAGGGTTTTGGACTTTAGGGTTTTGGACTTTAGGGTTTTGGACTTTAGGGTTTTGGACTTTAGGGTTTTGGACTTTAGGGTTTTGGACTTTAGGGTTTTGGACTTTAGGGTTTTGGACTTTAGGGTTTTGGACTTTAGGGTTTTGGACTTTAGGGTTTTGGACTTTAGGGTTTTGGACTTTAGGGTTTTGGACTTTAGGGTTTTGGACTTTAGGGTTTTGGACTTTAGGGTTTTGGACTTTAGGGTTTTGGACTTTAGGGTTTTGGACTTTAGGGTTTTGGACTTTAGGGTTTGGACTTTAGGGTTTTGGACTTTAGGGTTTTGGACTTTAGGGTTTTGGACTTTAGGGTTTTGGACTTTAGGGTTTTGGACTTTAGGGTTTTGGACTTTAGGGTTTTGGACTTTAGGGTTTTGGACTTTAGGGTTTTGGACTTTAGGGTTTTGGACTTTAGGGTTTTGGACTTTAGGGTTTTGGACTTTAGGGTTTTGGACTTTAGGGTTTTGGACTTTAGGGTTTTGGACTTTAGGGTTTTGGACTTTAGGGTTTTGGACTTTAGGGTTTTGGACTTTAGGGTTTTGGACTTTAGGGTTTTGGACTTTAGGGTTTTGGACTTTAGGGTTTTGGACTTTAGGGTTTTGGACTTTAGGGTTTTGGACTTTAGGGTTTTGGACTTTAGGGTTTTGGACTTTAGGGTTTTGGACTTTAGGGTTTTGGACTTTAGGGTTTTGGACTTTAGGGTTTTGGACTTTAGGGTTTTGGACTTTAGGGTTTTGGACTTTAGGGTTTTGGACTTTAGGGTTTTGGACTTTAGGGTTTTGGACTTTAGGGTTTTGGACTTTAGGGTTTTGGACTTTAGGGTTTTGGACTTTAGGGTTTTGGACTTTAGGGTTTTGGACTTTAGGGTTTTGGACTTTAGGGTTTTGGACTTTAGGGTTTTGGACTTTAGGGTTTTGGACTTTAGGGTTTTGGACTTTAGGGTTTTGGACTTTAGGGTTTTGGACTTTAGGGTTTTGGACTTTAGGGTTTTGGACTTTAGGGTTTTGGACTTTAGGGTTTTGGACTTTAGGGTTTTGGACTTTAGGGTTTTGGACTTTAGGGTTTTGGACTTTAGGGTTTTGGACTTTAGGGTTTTGGACTTTAGGGTTTTGGACTTTAGGGTTTTGGACTTTAGGGTTTTGGACTTTAGGGTTTTGGACTTTAGGGTTTTGGACTTTAGGGTTTTGGACTTTAGGGTTTTGGACTTTAGGGTTTTGGACTTTAGGGTTTTGGACTTTAGGGTTTTGGACTTTAGGGTTTTGGACTTTAGGGTTTTGGACTTTAGGGTTTTGGACTTTAGGGTTTTGGACTTTAGGGTTTGGACTTTAGGGTTTTGGACTTTAGGGTTTTGGACTTTAGGGTTTTGGACTTTAGGGTTTTGGACTTTAGGGTTTTGGACTTTAGGGTTTTGGACTTTAGGGTTTTGGACTTTAGGGTTTGGACTTTAGGGTTTTGGACTTTAGGGTTTTGGACTTTAGGGTTTTGGACTTTAGGGTTTTGGACTTTAGGGTTTTGGACTTTAGGGTTTTGGACTTTAGGGTTTTGGACTTTAGGGTTTTGGACTTTAGGGTTGGACTTTAGGGTTTTGGACTTTAGGGTTTTGGACTTTAGGGTTTTGGACTTTAGGGTTTTGGACTTTAGGGTTTTGGACTTTAGGGTTTTGGACTTTAGGGTTTTGGACTTTAGGGTTTTGGACTTTAGGGTTTTGGACTTTAGGGTTTTGGACTTTAGGGTTTTGGACTTTAGGGTTTTGGACTTTAGGGTTTTGGACTTTAGGGTTTTGGACTTTAGGGTTTTGGACTTTAGGGTTTTGGACTTTAGGGTTTTGGACTTTAGGGTTTTGGACTTTAGGGTTTTGGACTTTAGGGTTTTGGACTTTAGGGTTTTGGACTTTAGGGTTTTGGACTTTAGGGTTTTGGACTTTAGGGTTTTGGACTTTAGGGTTTTGGACTTTAGGGTTTTGGACTTTAGGGTTTTGGACTTTAGGGTTTTGGACTTTAGGGTTTTGGACTTTAGGGTTTTGGACTTTAGGGTTTTGGACTTTAGGGTTTTGGACTTTAGGGTTTTGGACTTTAGGGTTTTGGACTTTAGGGTTTTGGACTTTAGGGTTTTGGACTTTAGGGTTTTGGACTTTAGGGTTTTGGACTTTAGGGTTTTGGACTTTAGGGTTTTGGACTTTAGGGTTTTGGACTTTAGGGTTTTGGACTTTAGGGTTTTGGACTTTAGGGTTTTGGACTTTAGGGTTTTGGACTTTAGGGTTTTGGACTTTAGGGTTTTGGACTTTAGGGTTTTGGACTTTAGGGTTTTGGACTTTAGGGTTTTGGACTTTAGGGTTTTGGACTTTAGGGTTAGGGTTAGGATATAGGATGATAGCCAAAAATCTCAAGTGCTCACGCTCAATAACTCAAAAAGTAAAAGTCCCAGGTGGACCAAACTTGGCACAGAGGATCCCCAGGAGGTCCCCCAGGTACCCTGTGAATTTGGTGGAAGTGGCTGGTTCCTAAGACATAGCTGCCATAGACACCCATTCATTTCAAAAAAGTGCTCACGCTCAATAACTCAAAAACCATAAGTGCTCAGGGGACCAAACTCGGTGTGTAGACTCCCCATGGGCCCCCCCAGGTTCCCTGTGAGTTTGGTGGCCCTAGCCCCTCCCCTTCCTATAGCTGCCATAGACCCCCATTCATTTTTCATCTCCGGCTAGGAAGGTCGGATCGAGCCGGGAGCGGGTTCCCCGTGCTCAGGGCGAAGCCCTGAGTGCGGGGAGAGGTCATGTACTTGGGTGGGAGCAAGTTGAAAAATGGGTGAAATCGCTCTAAGTGTTTACGTTGGGGGTTGTTGGGGGAACCTCACTAGAGTGCGTTTCGGGGCTCGCTGAGGCGTCTGGAGGTGGTCCTGGGTGGAGTGTTTTGGAGATATGGTGTGTTGTTGGGAGGGTGGTAGAGAGGCGTGAGAGGGGTTCCCGTGCTCAGGGCGAAGCCCTGAGCGCGGGGATGTGTCATATGCGTGGATGGGGTGATGTGTGAAAATCGGTCAAAATTTGACCCCGAGACCATGGTAGGTAGGCCGAGCGTGGATTTTCAAAGTGTCATATCTCGGGCTAGGAAGGTCGTAGCGACCCGGGACCACGTCCCCCGTGCTCAGGGTTAGGGTTAGGGTTAGGGTTAGGGTTAGGGTTAGGGTTAGGGTTAGGGTTAGGGTTAGGGTTAGGGTTAGGGTTAGGGTTAGGGTTAGGGTTAGGGTTAGGGTTAGGGTTAGGGTTAGGGTTAGGGTTAGGG